>NW_015174297.1:699898-718668 GCF_001447785.1 Gekko japonicus
GGGGGTCAACAGTGGGAAGACTTCAAATTTTCTGGCCCCACTGGTGGACCTCCTGATGGCACCCGGTATTTCTGGCCACTGTGTGATACAGAATGTTGGACTGGATGGGCCTTTGGCCTGATCCAACATTGGCGTCTCCTTATGTTCTTAACTCCTTTGCATATTAGGCCACACACCCCTGATGTAGCCAATCCTCCAAGAGTTTACAGAGCTCTTCTTACAG
Organism: Gekko japonicus; assembly: GCF_001447785.1. Classification (NCBI taxonomy): domain Eukaryota; kingdom Metazoa; phylum Chordata; class Lepidosauria; order Squamata; family Gekkonidae; genus Gekko; species Gekko japonicus. The sequence goes on from NW_015174297.1 coordinate 700,122, forward strand.
AGGCTACTGTAAGCTCTTGGAGGACTGGCTACATTAGGGGTGTGTCGCCTAATATGCAAAGGAATCCCTGCTACAAAAAGAGCTCTTGTCTATCAGTTAGAGTTTCTCCTGATTTGGCATCCTGGTCTAAAGTCTCTTCTGTGGTTCGGATCCAACAAGATACGGCAGGACTATTCTAACCCTATTAATGTTTTTATTGCATAGAGTGATACGAATCACTCGAGGAAAGCTGGGCTACAGTTTGGATGTAGTATGGGCTTTTGTTATTCTTCAGTGAAAGTTAGTGGCTATACTTGTTCCTTAATTTAGCTTAATTTAGAAACAGTCACACTTTAAGACATCTCTTATCAAACACATATGATAAACTTGGGGTTGTTTCAGTTAGTCTTGATGAGGGTTGCAGAGGTGCTACCCAAAGCACATACATGTACCTCTAAATCAGTGGGTGTAATGGAAGATGAGACAGCTGCAGCTTCTCCCATCTATTTTTCTCCACTCCCCTATGCTGAGTCTAGTAAAAAATACACGCATGTTTTTTGGGCTACAGTCTTCAAACTGGTGGGAGACTGTCACTAAATGAATGAATGGTTAGGGACTGTTCTTCTGCTGTATCTTATGATCATGGCCTGTAACACTATCACTTGAAACATTTTCTTGGCTGCCTTTTTAGATCTGGTGTCATGTGGCCTTTTCAGGTGATTGTCTTCAGGACTTGGGTTCTATGAAGGTGCATTCTGTGGCCACCTAACCAAGTTTCTTCTGCTTTGCCTAGAATTCTTTAGCTCCCTAAGTAGATGGATTCCACTGAGCTTTTTCTTCTTTCAAAGTGCTCTCTGGGCAACTGGCCAAGGAAATGAAGATGAAGACATCTGAATTACTGCTTGGGTAGATGAATCCGGAGTCTTCTTATGGCTTTCTTAAGCCTATGCACCTTCTAATGATGATAGAGATTTTGGCAGGGCTTTGAATTTGGGGTCTGCGCAGCATGATGTAAGCCTAAATTATAGAGGAGGCAATATATAGTCTATGATTTCAAGGCATAAGTACTTTTTGTTCCCAGTTCTCCCTTGAATCTATCACTTGAAGGATACTTTAAGATTCTCAAATGAAAATTTTATGCATTGTCCATGAATGCAGTATTAAAACTTAAAGAGAGTTGGTGTTAGCTTATTCAGTAGCTCAATGACTGTGTGTGTCCAAAATAAATATGATCACATAGAGCTCAGCTCATGTACTTTTTACTTTAGATTGCATCCAATCTGTACCATTTTCAGTTCAAATGTCTTTTAGTCAATGTAATTGCCCTGCAGATGTTCTGTATGTATGCAAAGTTCATGTTGCATTTATCTTAATAAGTGGGAAATGTTCCCGCAGTAAAAGTTGACTCATCTGGACTCTCTTTGAACTCTTTCTTTTTCTCCGTTTTGCTTTTATGCATTCTGTCCAGCACAGAAGCATAGGCAAATAAGAACTGTGAAATTTTGTTATTCTGCTTTGTGAAGGGTTGCTTGCACTGTTGCTTGTGTAAAATGTGCCCCCAAGCCAGCATCACAGAGCTCAAATTCACCAAAATGCCATTCACATGTAGAACCATCAGCTCCTGTACAGACCAGTGTATGAAATTCTGATCTCATATTGCCCCACAATAGGAGACAGCAGGTATGAAGCATATATACTTATTGATTCAAAACATTTTTATGCTACCTTTCTGCCTGATCAGGTTCCCCAAGATGACAAACATTAAAGCATTTGAACAACTGAAAAAAGCATTTAAAATTATAAAATAATTCAGTTAGATAAACATACAACCGCAGAGCCAGAGAGGAGGCCAATAACCATTACTGGGGGTGTACCAAATGAAACGAAAAAGTTTTCACACTGGTGGAACACACCGATTGAAGGAGACAGATGAATCTCCTTCGTGATCTTATATATGAATATAAGAACCTGCTTCATATTGAATGGGACCACTGGTCCATCCAGCTCCGTATTCTCCATTCTTGCCGGCAGTGGCTCCACAGGTTCACAAAGAAAGGTCTTTCCCAGCACCTGCTATTTAAGATCCTTTTAATTGGAAATGCAGGGATTCTGCATGGAAAACTGTTAAATGGTTTTGGCAGACAACTAGCAGCTGTGATGTTCCACAACCACACAAATGCACAAACTGTCTTTATGAGGGCAATGGAGAAACAAACCCCTTAGTAATAGGATAGAGAAAGTCATGTGTACAAGAGCTGGCAAGGGAGCATCCACAGTTTAAAAACTGTTTAAAGCCACTAAGAGTAGAAAAGCCCCTAAGCAAGAGACTCTCAGAAACATCAGTGTGAATTTGAGTTAGGGTAAATTATAGCAGAGAGAATCCCCTGAGTTTTACCTGAGCTTCCTTGCAAACGAGAGAGACATTCTGTATTACTGCACTTTCACATAAAGTCTTTTGCCCTACTAGTGTACCCAACATCTGCAATCTGTATAGGGCCTGTGATGATCATGGTGCCAAAGACCATGGCAATAGTGCAGGTCATACAGTCATAATGTAAAAACAGGAATGGTTTTGCCAACCAAGTGGTAGATGGTTCCTGCTTATCCCCTACTTCTTGCTTAATGTAATCATCACTTGGGGGAATCAGTTGTATGGAAGTGCCCTTGACATTTGAGCATAATTGAGATGATGGAGGGGGGAAAAACATTTACAACAGGATTACTGTGTCTTATTTGTTCAGATCCTTTACCTTTCCTCTTTGCAGGTATGAATCACATTTATCTTCAAAGCAGGCTATTCATAAAACAAACACGGCCCCTGAAATGAACAAGGGTGGTTAAATTGCAACACCTTTATTTATAGCAAAGATTACACCGATACAGGCTGTTTTCTTCATCTTCGGGCAATTGGCTTGTTGGACTTCATGAGACATGTTAGGAATACTTTACATAGATTAGCGACATTACACCACCAGGATTTTACTAGCTGCTGTTCTCTTTACATTAGTGATGCAGTAGTACCATAGCTTTGATTCTGGGGTTGCAGCTGAACCTGGGAACATGTTGATCACAGTGTCTCCTGCAACTGCTATAAACTTCTGCAGCCTACCTGAAGTTTTCAGAATAAAAGAAGGCTAAGGTTATTTGGCATTTTAAGTGAAATGTGAAGTTTTGCCTTCCCCAAAAGTAGAAAAGATCACAGAAGAGAATGTTTTACTGCACTGAGAACAGCTCAACATGAAAGCTTACTAAGGAATACGTAATATGAAAAATCACACAGACAGTCCTCTCGTATTGCCATTTAGATCTATCATTCTGATTGATCACTGTGTGTTTCGCTATTATTGAGTCTAATTTAACCCTATACTCTCGCACATCCATCTACTCCATCTATTGTACCTGACATTCTACAAATTACTTACTCATGCAAATGATGACCTAAGTCAACCTTTTATGGTATTCGTGTTTAATTATACAAATGGTATCTGATAAATAAGATTATACATCCTTCCATATGTTGATTCCCTCCTTGATGAAAGTGAAATTTAATTTTCATGCAGATTTGTTGGAGGCGGTGTTTAATAAGTGCTGAGTTTTCTGTAGTGTGCAGATCACCTGGTTTTGGGAAGCTGACAAAAACAAAATCAGTGGGCACAGTTCACAGAGATGAACAGTTTTTAATCAGGTCCAGTATGAGTGGTTGTATCATGGCATCCTACAACTAAAGCCCACACTTATTTGTACTGATACAATAAAATGAATGCGCTGGCAAAAGTAACACGAATAATAGAAGAGATACGAACTTAAGTGCTTTTTTCAAGGGGGTGCTTTTATATTCAGTAATAACTTAATGTTACTATATGATCAATTGCATTAATTCCATTAAGACACTGATGCCCTTTGAAAACAATGTTGTGTTCAATTGCTAAAGCCTTGTCTCACGGACTGAATAGGAGTAAATTGAACATCGATAATAAGGTAGTTCTGCTTTTTTATTTTCCAGATTTGTATGCCATCTGTCAATACCAGTTTTCTAAGTGGTGTGTAACTTTAAAAGCAACACAATTTATAATAATTTAACCAAACATAAAAATCCATAACACCTCTACCAAACAAACAGCAGACCTAACAGCAGGAGTCAAACAGAGGCCTCCCTCTCCAAATCCTGGTGCAAAAAAAAGAAGGAAAAAAATGGTCAGTGCTCTAACTAAAAGAGGCAAGGCAAGCCATGGGGGCTTTGTGAGAGATGACAAGAGGTTGTGGCACAGTGGTAGGGCATGTGCTTTGAATCCAGAGGGTCCAGAGTTCAGTTTTGCTCCTTGTTTGGGACTATAGACTGTATGAGCCCCCTTGCCCTTAAACTAGTTGCTCCAGTCCCTGTACCTTCTTGCTGATAAATGAATACCTCCAGGGAAGAGGGAAAGGAGAGGCTTTCAAAGAGACAGAGTGAGTTGAGAAGGGGTGAACAGAAGGATGGTAGAGAGGGACAGAGAGAGGATCAGACAGAGAGAGCCATGAGGAGCACAAGTTAGTCTAGATTGGGATGATATTGGGTGGTCGGATCAAGAAGGACAGGAGGAGTAGGAGATACACTGGCAGCTGGGCAGATTTGGACTGGCAGACGAAGGGGAAGGATAATGGAGACATAGAAAAATGGCTTGAAGGAGAGAGGTATTCAGAGCAGGATACCAAGCATGTGGGGGAGAAAGAGAGGAGGGGGACTAATATTGTGTAGAAGAGAGTGGGGGGGATAAATTATATGTGGCTTGAAACTGAATAGTGAATGTGGAGAAGGACAGAAGGAGTAGGAGATACATTGGCAGCTGGGCAGATTTGGACTGGCAGAGGAAGGGGAAGGATAATGAAGGAGACATAGAAAAATGGCTTGAAGGAGAGAGGTATTCAGAGCAGGATACCAAGCATGTGGGGGAGAAAGAGAGGAGGGGGACTAATATTGTGTAGAAGAGAGTGGGGGGGATAAATTATATGTGGCTTGAAACTGAATAGTGAATGTAGTCCAGGTGCCGCTATGTAGTGGCGGAAGGTAGTCTTGAGGCAGATTGAAACCAATTTGCCAATTTAAAAACTGGTCTTTTCCCCTACATTTGCAAGCTTTTTGGTCATGTGATGTTAGAAAAAGGGCAGGAGTTACCTCATCAAGAACTGGTCTGGTAACTACGCTAATCTGTGACAGGATATTATCCTATTTTTTATTATTAACTCAGGAAGGCTGCTTGGTTGTCCTGTCTGATCTTTGCCTGTTCTTTTGGATATTTGCTAAACAAGCACTGGTTATTTTGTTCGGCTTTGATTTAAGGGAGTTGCAAGATAGTCAGGTAACTACGCTAATCTGACAGGATATTATCCTATTTTTGATTATTAGCTCAGGAAGGCTGCTTGGTTGTCCTGTCCGATCTTTGCCTGTTCTTTTGGATATTTGCTAAACAAGCACTGGTTATTGTGTTTGGCTTTGATTTAAGGGAGTTGCAAGATAAACTTTCAGGCACACAGGATGCATGGTTCTCTGGCTACCCCATCATGAGACCGCAGTTTATCTAATTTCATCGAAAGGTCTAATTAAAGATTCTTGGCCCGACTAAGATGGAGTCTGCCTACTATACCAATATCATCTGTGGATTAGAAGTTTCAGGTGATATTTGTTGATGAAAGAATCCGGGAGTGGAGAAGGTCAAGGAGGAGACAGGTTTGCAGTATACATATAGTTTCTGTTCCTATAGTTCAGTGCTGTTCTTACCCTTTGGCACTGTTTATTCTAGCTTTAAACCACTTACCAGAAAATTGAACAAGCACCCTTTAGGCTAGAGAACTGAATGGACATGTAAATATCAAAAACATTGCAATGGCACTTGTTTGTTTATTTATTTATTTTATTTTATTTGTATCCACCCTCCCAGCCTGGGCAGGCTCGGGGTGGCTTACCGGTTTGTTGTTTTATATATATATATATATAAAACAACAAACGAGTTAAAACACAGCATTTAAATAAGCAAAACCACATCATATAAAATCATAAGTGCCAGTAACATAGATGTCAAAGTGCTAAAAAATGGTGACAGTGTGCTCTCAGCATCCAGATGTATGTGAATCTTGACCTGACATTTTCAGAGCTTTGACTCATTCTAATTGAGTAGCCTCATTTATTTCAATATGCCACTTAATTGTCACATGTTAGAGTATTGTGAATGATTAAAATAATGCCACAATGCCAATTAGACAGAAATTATGCAAATGTGTAAATCTTTCCCTCAGACCCTTTAGGGCTTTCTGATAATTTCACAGCTTGAATGTAGTTCTTTCATTTGTGTTTTTCAGGTTTGGTCCGTTAACTCTGTGGGCCGGACTGCTAGCAGTTGGACCCGATGTAGGACAGGGCCAGCCCCTCCTCAAGGCCTTCATGCACCTCAGTTTGGTACAGTGGCTTCAACCTTAGCTGTGGTGAACATAAGCCCTCCACTTAAGCCAAATGGAATAGTCAGTCTCTACAGGCTATTTTCAAAAAATACTAAAGGGAATGATGTAGTGGTGAGTAGTGTGTGTGTGTGTGTGTGTGTGTGTGACTATATGTGTGTGGGGGCAATTATATATATATAATGCAGTTTGATATTTTAAATGTTTTAATGCCTTGAAGTTTGCTACTTTGCAGACCCTATTTGGGTGGAAAGGCAATATATAACTGTTTTAATGAATGAATAAATGAAATACTTACTGATCAATTTGTTTTTGGGCCAGTGAAATACTTGATTTAAAAATATTTAAAAATATTTTTCTTTAGTCATTTTTTCAATTACAATTCACACTTTACATACATTAGTACATGTAGTAAATGGGTGTAGTTGTTCAGCATTATTAATATTTGTGATGAATTCACATAATGTATTATATACTGATGACACAGAACTTTTGTATTATCATAGGAATTGTGTGGGACTAGAAAAGAATCAATTTGTTTTTGAGCCAGTGAAATACTTGATTTAAAAATATTTTTCTTTAGTCATTTTTTCAATTACAATTCACACTTTACATACATTAGTACATGTAATAAATGGGTGTAGTTGTTCAGCATTCTTAATATTTGTGATGAATTCACATAATGTATTATATACTGATGACACAGAACTTTTGTATTATCATAGGAATTGTGTGGGACTAGAAAAGAATGCTGAAGGGGAAATTTAATAGGTGCATGGTTTGAAACCATGACTTGAAAGGACAGATTTGATGAAGACATTAATTTCATATTTTAGGGATAGAGAGCATGCTTGGATTTTTATATTAATCCTTTTTATTCCTGGTTCTGAAATGAAAACTCTGTCTACAAATTATTGAGTTCAGTCATCTGGGTGCAAAAATCTGCTTAATAATCAGATATTTCCTTCATATGGCCCATATTAGAGTCCATTATCCTTGCATAGTTGTTGTCTAGAAAAATACATCTCCAGAAAGCAATTCATGAAACCATACTGGAAGCAAGCCAAAGAGGTATTCTACAAATTTCAAAGAATAAGGTGGTACAATGAAGGTGAATAATTCTGGAACAAAATTAGAATAATTTTCACATTAATGAAACTCTTTTACTATTTTGGGATGCTGCAAAGGCCTTTGACAGGGTAGAATGATCCTATCTGTTTAAAAATAATGAAACCTTTGGGGATTAATGCTATTATAACTTTCTTCATACAGACTATTTACACAAAAGCCATAGCAAAGATTCTGGTAGACTCCCATTTTGCTGTCTTTTTGTGTTGGAAATGGGGGAAAAAGCGAGAATTTTTCTGACTGACGCTTTTAGGTTAATCAGTCAAATACATGAAAATCAATCTCTTACTGGAACATGGAGGTTAGATTAAAATTACCCTTTATACCAAAGGCATAATGCTTCCTTTAGAACAGCCTATAGGTTCTTTTTATAAGTTTTCACAATTAGTAGTTGATCATTGCTTTATTTCTGCTATTAACAGAGATAAATTAGAATTATTATCCTTATGTCAGGTATAGATTAAAACGTATAAAATAATGTTTTAAATAAATTTATTTGAAAATACATAGAACACCATTTAATGTTTAATCCTTTTCTCAAAAAAAAAATCAGGTATTTACCTTACTTAGTAAAGATGAATTATGGAGGATTCCTTGAAAGAATACATGAAAATGTGGAGAGATGGAGCAGAGTTCAATTTTTCTGGTTTGCTCATATTTTCCATCATTAAAATAGTCCTTCACTAGACTTGTTTTCTTGTTCATTTTCTTCCTTTTTAGTAAATTCAAAGAACATCATAAGATAAAACATATTTTATTAACATCAGTGAACAAGCTAGAGTTAAAATCAAGCTTTTCCGAAGCATCTGTCTCAGAATATTCTTCGCCCTCATAATGTATGCTTTTATAATGTGGCTTCTGAACTTCATTGGCAGGGCAAGTGGTTTATTCAGAATAAAAATGAAGTTTGGCTGAAGTTTGAAGACTTAAGGATGTGAGAGGGACTAGTAATTTTATTATCTGTGAGATTCCTATTTGATCACTGTGTTGGAACCCATCATGGTACCAATGTTTTCAAGTTTTATATAGGACCACAATTCCCAGCTATTAAAATGACCCAACTAGGAGTTTTTGCTGTTGAATAATCTAAAGAAAACTTGTTCTTTCTCCATTGTGGTTGAATTATGATACCAGGGAAGGTAATTTTAAAGTAGTGTGAGGAAAAGATGTAGGGTTCACTGTTACTGAACGGACATGAACTAAGATCCAGTGTATGGTGAATGGTTTTTGTCTTAGCTATTCTAGAAAAGCTCAGTATGAGATTCTATGTACCTGGTAATTAATACCAGCAAGATTGAACAGGATTTTCCATAGTGAGTGTTTTGCTCTCCGTGCAGATTTTTTATATGTATGATGGGCTCCCCAGCATCCAACAATATTGGGCTCAAGCTTTATCAGTCGTTTCTAATATTTTTAGTATTACTATTGGATCCATTGCTTATATTATTGTGCTATACAAGTTAGGATTATCAAACTTTTCTTAAATTGCTCTTAATAAATATTTTGGTGCCACCAAGATTGTTTGGGCAAGATATTGCAACAAGTATGTGATACCCATAACTAAAGAATAATAGTTTCAGCCTTGGAATTACTCCATTTATTAATTATTGGAACAGGTACCCAGACTTCATCAAGACTGAAAATAATATTTTCTTGCTGTAATTGTAACAATTGTAATTCTGTTTGTTTTAGTTTTATAAACTACATGAAAAAGGAATTTTAGACTGTATCAGGCACTTGCATGTCCTATTTGTGAATCCTCCTATCAAAATCTGTTTGCATGTTTCAGTAGACTAGCATATCAAAGAGAATAGTTTATTACAGTCTGTTTCCTGATATGCTATTTTATTATATGGAGAGAGGCCCCCCACAAAAAAAAAATGTTAATAAATAAAGTTCTTCCCTGTGTTGAAGGTTGTCCAGGCTACTTAGCAGGACATTAGTTGAAAGTGGTAGAATACTTTACCACAGTTTATCCAACTAAGGATCCTAGGCCTGAAGACTGCTTCATTAATCTGGCTTTCTGTTTCCAACATGATATGGTGTCTTCTTTCTTATCAGTTGTCTGAAGGAACTGCCACCCAGCAAACAATCCATGGACTCAAGCCATTTACTACCTATTCTGTTGGTGTAGAGGCCTGCACCTGTTTCAATTGCTGCAGCAAAGGACCTGTGGCAGAACTCACCACTCAGCCTGCTCCACCTTCACAACAGCCACCTCCCTATGTACATAGTGTGACCTCAAGGAATGCTTCTTTTAAATGGGATACACCACAGGAACCCAATGGCATTGTTAGAAGGTAGCATTAGAAAGATAACTAAGAGTGGTAGGACTAAAGCAATAAAAAAATATATCCTAGCCGAAATATACTATTGATTTTAAATGGTTCTATTCTATTTAATATGTAACTGTTTTATGAGATTTGTTTTAAGCTGCTCACTGTTTTATGCTGATTTTTTGTTTTGTTTTCTAATTTTGTTTTATCGGACTAGGTTTTTAATCCTGGGTTTTCAGTTGTTAATAGGGTTGCCTGGTTCCCCCGACCACTGTCAGGGGAGCGGGGGAAAGGGTTGCCAGCTCCAGGTTGGGGAAGTCTTAGAGATTTGGAGATGGAGCCTGGGGAGGACAGTGGCCTCAGTGGGGTACAATGCCATAGAGTCCACCCTCCAAAGCATCCATTTTCTCCATGGGAACTACTCTCCATAGTCTGGAGATGAGCTTTAATTCTGGTGGATTCCCCAGGTCCCACCTGGAGACTGGCATCCCTAGTTGTTAATGACTTTCATATTTTGTGTCTTCTGTTTTGATTATGTTTTACTTTGTAAAATGAGCAAGGTCTCTAGGGAGGCAGCGCAGAAATCATGTCAATAAATAAATACTTTAACAACATTCTCGTGGCATCAATAACATGGAAGAAATTCAATCGTGTTTGTTTAATGCCATGTATGAAAATGCCCTGGATTACAGAGATCAGGAACACAACATCAGCTGATGCTGGTTGTATAGCATTGAATCCATGGCCCAAAACCAATGGAGCAAATGTATAGTCCAGTCAAAGAGGCTTTGAATTCCTGTTGTTTCTGAGTGATGGTTGTAAAAATAACTATAGCCAACTTGCCCTTCCTTAGAACTGATTGGCAAGATTTCAGCTTTTTTATTGGTTTTCCTGCCTGCTACTCTGGCTGCTGGACTGGGCTGTAAATCATGTGCACAAAACCCATTTCCTTGCAAGATTCTCCATCCAGCTAGAGATACGTATACAGAAACCTGTCTTCATTTGTATATAGCACTAAGTAGGAATGGGTTGCATATAGGTTATCTGCTGATCATCGAGACCAGTCCTAAAATCTGAACCAGTAAAGACCACAGACACTGAGTGAGAACTTCACTAATTAAAATCTACTGTGAGCCATCAGCATGCATAAATATAAGTGCTCCAAATCTACACAGAAATATTTATGTTTTTGAGGATAAAACAGTAAAACATAATCAGAAACCATCAGACAGATTCTGGTATCTTTCTGTTTGCTGTTATGATGACCAGGCAACAAGAGGTGGGAGGGACAGTAACATTAGAGAGAGGGAGAGACTCAGCAGATATGCCCCTAGCAGGAATATTGTCCAACCAGAACAGTTAGCCAATCTTCCCACTAAACCAGATAATAACAATTGACATTTCTGTGCATACCCTTTCCTCTTTCTGTCAATCACTGCACCATCTCAGTGGCTTTAGGAAGGCTTTGTGATTCTATATAAGAACAGATCCTGTGCTTGCCTGAGTTATTTCATTATCTAGGGTCGCATTAGTTAGGCAGAATCAGCAGTTTTGTTTGTTTCCACTGGCAAGCAGGCAGGACAGATTGGGGATAAAGGAGATTAACACACACATTCAACAGGCAGTTTACCTACTGAAACTGGGGGGGGGGGAGATAAAAACAATAAATATTCTTCCTACCTCAAGATAGGCAGCAAGCTCACTGGCAATCCAGCGTCAGAAACAAAGAGTTTGCTTGTAAAAACTGACAGACAAGCAGGGCTGCAGAGATGCAAGCAGAAACCCATCCTTTGTGCGCCCTGAAAACTGGGGTGGGGAGAGGCTTAAGGCTTCCCTCTAATAGCAGAGAGCATAAACATGCATACATGATGTGAGAGAGGTCAGTGATGGTGAAGGATTAGGCCATCTCTGTCCTGTTCAGATGACCAGGTCTCCCGGGTGCCTGTATTGTACTATAAGGGTTGCAATCTGCATGAATCTGTCAATTCACATGTAAACCTTGGTTTATGTGTCTAATTTTTAAGCAAAACTGGAACATGTGTGCAAGGAGAGCTAACTGCCACCTTGCCTCACCGTAGTTCACTTGCTGGGATCCATTACCAGAGGGTGGGATATAAGTCTAATGTAATAAAATAAATAAATAATGCTGAAATAAACAGAATGTAGTGAGGCAAGATATGAGAAGGAGAAATGGTTTACTTCTATCACCTGCATGCTTAAAGAAACCCCTAGAATCCTGCATCCCCTTGCTTAAGGACCTCAAGGGAAGAGGGAGAATATCACTTGCACTCCAGTGCATGGTTCCTTGTGCCCATCCTGCAAGTGAAACAATTAATCTCTTATAGAACAGGAATGTTTCTGTCATCTGCTTAAAATTTGGAAGGAGTGGATCCTTTGAGTGAAGGGTTTACACTCAGAAATGGACTTCTCATTGGAACTAATGGGAATGACAATCAGGTTTATTTTCTAATACGACTGCCTTAATTTTGATATTCAGGTTTATTTTCTAATATCAGGTTCATTTTCTAAAATGCCTGCTTTAATTCTGATATTAAAGAATTAAGTTCAAGTTTTTTAAATCATAGAAGAGCTAAATGGGAACCTGTTGTGTTCTGCCCATTGCTAGTAAACATACCAACAATCTTCAGTGTGCTGTCAATGTCAAAAAATTTAAATTGTATTAAATAAATCAGGAATTAATATTACAGTTTAAGAAAGTAAAAAGATTATCTTTTTTCTTAGGCATGTACAAAAATAATCCCATATATGTACAGAACCTAGAAATTTTGTGCTAGTGTTTAGAAATTTGTAATATATTTTTCTAAACTTGTGAAAGGTTAGTGCTTACACTTTTGATGCTGGTCCCATCTTTTCTTTTCTTCCAGGTATGAACTCCAGATGTACATGTCCTGCCCTCCCCATTTACAGCCAATAGAAAGGTCTTGTAAACCTGGTCCTGTTGAAGTGAAGTATACCGGCAGTGGCCAGAGTTCCAACGTGAGTGATCTGCAGCCTTACACAACCTACTACCTGAGAGTTGTGTCCTACAATTCAGTTGGCAGCAGTACTTCAGAATGGATTAGCTTGGTTACCAAAAAAGAGGGTGAGTTTGTAGAGGCAAGCATAAGAAATTAATAATCATCTAGCCATATTGTATTCAGCTTAGGTACCCATTACATAGTTAGACCATTTATCCCAGGCTAAATTAAGCAGACAGCTCATTCAGAGATTTATTTATTTTATGAGATTTATACCCTGCCCTCCCCGCCAAGGCAGGCTCAGAACGGCTTCCATTAAAATTTAAAAAGAGATTAAAACCATAAAACACTTCTAAGGTGTTATATATAAGTATTACATGTATGATGACAAACATAATTTTTTTTAAGTATTAACCACAACAGTAGTTGTAGGACTACTGTCTGGCCCCATTGTATGTTAAGTATCAGTATGGTACAATGGCCAACAATAGATTCCAGGGCAAGGCTCTAATTTTATGTTAAGATGTTAAATGCGGCTCCTTAATCGAATGCCTGGTAGAAGAGCTCCATCTTGCAGGCCCTGTGGAACTGTCATAAATTCCTCAGGGCCCTGATGTCCTCGCGGAACTCATTCCACTAGTACGGGGCCATCACAGAAAAGGCCATAGCCCTGGTCATGACCAGCCTGGCATCTTTAGGGCTTGTACTGAGTCTGAAAGCTCTCTCTCATGTTATTAGCCAAGTCAGTAGGCATGGGAGTCAGAACCTTTCCTAAGGAACGTCATTTTTTGTTTGTTTGTTTGTTTTGAACCACAGTGTTTTGAACAGAAACTTTCTGATGCGTCACCAACTTAGTCACCTGACACACACACCCGAAGTCCAATAGCAGTGGTACCAAACATATATCCTGAGTGAGGAAGTTCCACAGCACAGGGCAGCAGCTGAGAAAGCCCTTGCCTGGTTCCCCACCAATCACACTTCTTCAGAAGAAGATTCTTTCTCAAGTCCCTCCAGATCTAAGCCAACTGACAGAGTTTATACTGTAGCAATGTACCCACTCCCAAAGCACAGAATTAAAGCCAAATTAACCACATTATGGTTATAGTGGACATTTTGCCTTTGAGGATCTTTTTTGGGGGGGGGTAAAAACTGTATTTTATTTGGGTTAGATTATGTAGGTGGACATTTATGCCATTGTTTCTTTATACCATTCCTATTTTCATTTACAGCCTCACAGTAAAAGTTACTAAAGATTAGTGATCTGAAACACTGACTTCTCTGCAGCTTTACCACAATGGTTTTGCAATGAAAGGCTGGCCTCCTAGGAGCCATCATTACAGGTCACACTGATTATATAGTCTAGTTAGTTAATTACTGTATTAATTTATTCAGCTTGTTAACTCCATCAGCCTTTCAGATCTGTTGTGCACACACTGTGGTTCTTTGTTTCATCTTCCTCCACAGGTTTTGAAACACGTAATTAAAAAAGAAAAAGAAAAAAGTCACTGGCTTGCAAGCTTTCCTCTTTGCTTTAGTGCAGAGCCAAAATCATGACAGATGAGCATACCTGCCCCATGTCCATAAACTGACTTTCTTCCCAATTATAACTGGGGGGCAGAGTGTGAATCCCTTACCATGATGATAAAATGATGTTTATATATAACCTTATATTTAACATTATGTAGAAAACACACACACACACACCACTCCCCCCCTGAGTTTGTTCCAAACACTGCTAATTTTCTGTTTTGCGTTCTTCACCACTGAAAATACAGAGACATGCACATTGGCAGTGAATCGTACACATGGAAGTTTTCTACACACTTTGGTCCATCAGCCACCTTGCACTTCCCCCTGCCATGCTCCAGAGGGGTTTTTAGAAATCAGGAAATGATATAGTGTTATAGTATTGTAGCTGTGTAGCAATGCTCATTTTCAAAAAGTGGAGGAAATGGCAGCTGTAATAGATGAAGAGAAAGAAAATGGCACCAATACGGGACCTCTGAAAACATGCCTTTCCTGTCCAACTGACATGATAACATGTTTGGACTACACTCTTCCCAAAATGACTGTAGCAAAGGAGGTTCAGGAAAAAGTGTGCTGAGGATGGGAAAGGATGACTGGAGCAAAATTAAAGGACGTAGTATGTCCAATTTAGACACCAAAGTGGTGAAAACCCTCTGCTGAAGCAGCCTAAAATACTATATGACTCACATTATTTGGAAAAATAGATTTTGAATTCATACAAGAAAATTAGAATTATTTAAATATGCTTGGGATTCTTATTTTCTAAATTCATTTCTGCGCTATCTGTAACCACTTAGTGAAGAGCCACCATTGATTTTTCTAACGTGTAAACATCATAGCTAAAAGATTAGGGATTTAAATTCCTCCCCCTATTATAATTGGGATGGAAGTATCCTCCAGCATTTAAGATTTGGGTCCTATGACATTGTTCCATCCAGGTTTCTCTCCTTCAGTGACAGAGAATTTCCTCTGCTGTGGTGTTCACTTCCTATGCTGCCTACTAGCTCTTCCACTTGCATAAGGGCTCCTTGAAAAACATGGCTCTTGTGCACACAGAAGTTCTAGCAGCAGAGGCAGCATGTGCTGCTGTGGGGAAAAGACTCCACAGGGGCCAGAGAGAAATGCTAGGGGAAGGATGTCATGGGTTCCAAGCCATAGTCTTCAGTGAATGCTTCATGAATCTTCATGGCTATGAAGCACTTTTAATGAGGAGCTTGCATGCTAGACATTCCTGTGCCCAGATTGCCATATATAATTATATTCTTCAGCTTCAATGAAAGGTTGCCAATCATTGGCAAGATTGGGGCTGCCTCTCGGATTGTGTTGTCCACAAAGGAAAATTGAGTTGCAACTGATTGCAGCCCCAGAGTTGCCAATGTAAATGACATACATGTTTGTTTGTACCAAGTTGGGAAATTTTAGAAAACATCTCTCAAGACAGAACGCAGTATGCCAGTTCAGCTCTCCCTTCTCATCTTGTCTGCCTTTCTGGCATTTCTCATACAATTCTCACTAAGCTAAAACTAGATGTAATAGCTGAGAGTGTGTGTTACAAACTGGAAGATCCTGGATTCCAGTGCAACTTCAGCTACAAACTCATTAGCTGGCTTCAGGCAAGCCACTCTCTTTGGTTCTGCTCCTGTCTGCTGTGAGGGGATAATAACACAGATCTACATGTGAGGGAGCAAACTGGGACCTGTGCAACATAACTGGGCCACAAAGAAAATTAAGAGCAAAAGACAGGAATGAAGCCAACAGACTGAGAAGGATTTTCCAAGAGTCAGGACTAAGAAAGACAAAGCAAAGAGTCCAAAAAGTGGGTTCATGTCACAGCACAGGAGCTCTGAGGAAGAGCCAACCATTAGCCTCTATCTGCTTCTTTCTTTGGAGCGCCTGGGAGCTGGATCCAGAGAAGCTGGAAAGATCAAGTAGCCTCAGGTCAGCTGGCCTTCTGAGATAGGGCGAGTATGAAGAGCTATTGCTGGCTCTTGGTTCCTGAACTGATGTTTGAGAAGCATAGGGAACAGTTCAGGTATAAAAGCTCAATAATATATTATTGTTTCCTTCTCTCACTAGTTGCAGCAGCCCAGGTCCAGATAAATTGTTTCTTCACTTAGATACTAATATAATGTTTCTCCACATGGTGACTGAGGCAGAAAATGGCTTTAGCATTTATATTGATGTATTTAATCTCTTGAAGTTAGAGGCTCTTTTCAATTTATAAGCAAACTAATTTTTTTTGCCAGTACCCCAGTACAAAGCTCCATTTACAGTTGTCAGCAATTTATCCACAATCTACCTTGACTGGAGTCACACCTTCCTTCTGAATGGACAGCTGAAGGAATATGTGCTAATGGAGGGAGGCCAGCGCGTCTACAGTGGCTTTGACACCTGGCTGTATTTGCCAAGGACGTCTGACAAAAGTCAGTTTGGGTTTCTCAATTCTCTTATTTATGATAGTATGTCTGTTATGTACTTAGTGTTTTTATTAGTATTTTACAAAACAAAACAACACACAGGAATTTAGGAGAACCTATAAGTCTCATGTAATTATGTTACATTTGACAAAGGGTGGGAACCCCAGATCCAAACTGTGTGCTCTGTACGTGTGAAGAAGCAGGACACATCCCCTTGCGTAGGGTCCAAGCACTGTGAAGAGGTTGCAGAAATGACTTGCAGGTTCAGGGAGGGTCCAGCCTCAACTGTAAGACTGTTATTCTGTAGGGCTGCCATGGGCCTACTGGGTTGGGAGATCTCTGGTCCCCAGTGGGCCTTGCCTGCTGGCACTCCAGTGGGTGGCAGGAGAAAGAATGTTTTTTAAAAACAACAAAACCCTGCCATCAGCAATGGTGTGATGTCACTTCGCAGAAAACCTGATAGTGATGTCACAGCTCTCTAGGAACCACTTTCAGTAAGACCTAGAGAGGACTGGCATCATTTCCACTTTCCCCAGAAGTGACATCAGTCCTATATAGGAATCATCAGAACCTCTATGGCTTTACTATAGAGCTGTGACATCACTTCTGGGTTATCTGAGAAGTGATGTACACCATCACTGACAGTCAATCCCACCCCTACCTCCATTCTCCTGTGGGTTGCTGGGCTGGGCGTGGCAACCTATTAATGTGATATGGTGTATTTATGACATTGGAGGGATAGTTTTTGTCACATTTTTGTAGACATTTTGTTACAACTTATGACTATATTTGCGTTAGACAGAGGCCTCGGAGCACATATTTATGTACCCTGAGAAATTAAGCTTTAGACCCTGCCTTTGTGTACTAGGAATGCCTTTGTGTTCAGTGGAATGAGAAAGTCCATTTGGAGGCTCTGGATCAGCGGCCTTCAGTGTGGACCTGGTTGCCTACCACATTCTTTGTTAGAACTACTAAGTCACCTTAGTAGCCTGCTTTTCACATTATGTGTCATGGGTACAAAGAAATCACTTCTAAATCTGTGTCCATGAAATATTGTGGGAAGGCCTTTACAGTAAAATGCTAAATTACACCCTTCTAAGTCCATTGACTTCAGTGAACTTAAAATAGTTAAGATTGCACTGTAAAAAATAGCAAGCTCCTAACTTCCGAACTATAGAGGCAGTTAATATCTGATACGGACGTAGTATATGATAGTTTACTATTTCATGCACAAATCTTGTCGCATCCAATTTTTGAAAGACACACATTAGAAATAGTACACTTATGGTTAAGATTTTTTTTGTCTGAAGCATGTGTATAATGTGATTAGAATGTTTATAGAAATTGGTTCCATTTTATGAATCTTTACCATAATCACAATCTTTATATATATAATGCTATGCATTATATGCCTGATCAAGAATGAATGTTTGTGTATAAAGCTATATCTTGAGGGTGTTTTTCCTCTGTATATTGTGAACTGGAAATTGGCAATGCAGGGTTAATACACAACAAGTGCTTTCTAAAAAAGGAATTATCAAATGTTTCTCCAACACTCAACCCCAATATTCAGCTACCTTTTTTATAGCTGCATACCATGCATCTGTAAATAGCTGACAAGGCCCCAGTTTGATACCGGTTTTCCAGAAGTCAGGTCTGTTGAGACAAACAGGAAGTTGTTCAAAAGCAAGTTGTGATGGAATATAGCCTACATGTTTACAACCTTCCTTCTGATAAATTCAATGGGGCTAGTATTCAGGTCGTTGTAAGGTCTGGAAGAAACAACGGCATACAAGCTAAGGATACACTCTAC
>NW_015174297.1:719284-723880 GCF_001447785.1 Gekko japonicus
AAGTATTTCAAGGGCTGTCATGTAGAAGATGGAGCAGATCTATTCTCTCTTGCTCCAGATTGCAAGACTAGATCTAATGGGTGGAAATTACAAGGGAGTCGATACCGGCTGAATATCAGGAGAAACTTCCTAACTGTAAGAGTGGTTGAGCAGTGGAACAGACTGCCTCAGGAGGTGGTGGATACTCCTTCGCTGGACATTTTCAAGCGGAGGCTGGATCCCCATTTTTCGGCTATGTTGTAGGGCTATCTTTCAGCTTTGCTCCTGCATGGTGCAGGGGGTTGGACTAGATGACCTGCAAGGTCTCTTCCAACGCTAACATTCTAGGATTCTGTGACCCAAATCCATCCCCTTCTTTCTATCTCTGGGGTCAGGAAGCTCACAGAAAGTCAAGGAGAGTCAAGGAAGCTAGATTCAGATACCCTATCTATTTTGATTCTGGTATTGACACCACTAACTTCTGGAATGTATAAACATCCTCTAAGGCAAAAGTCATGCACAGAGTTATCGATACGAGAAAGCCACAGCACCAGCAGAGTTCTGAAACCTCCTGGGAAACTGAACCAAGGAGTCAACTATAGAGGCTAATTTACTGTAGAAATTAAAGTGACAGGTTTAGCAGGGGACTGAGGCTCAAGCCAGGCCCTAATTCCACGACACGGAGACTCAGTCTCAGTCCAAACCCTAATTCTGCAACAATTTTACTAAAGTGTTTTGTGTAGTGCAAAGCATGAAATAAATTTACTGGTGGCTTGGCTTTAAAGGTGCTCTGTGTGAAGAAACATTTCAATGAAATGTGCTAGCAGAGCTCCAAGGATTTTTCTGTAGTCAAAGTTCTCTTGGGTGAGTAGTCTGCATTGGTGTTCTGCCTCTGGGACCTTGGTATTCTTCCATACCGTTGTTTCACTTAGCCCGTGAGTCTTTACAGAGAAACCACAAGCAACGTTTCATACTCTTGCACAACCAGAGTGATTGCATTTCTATGCAAGTTGGCTATGTACACTCTGTCCTGAAGAGACTGATGAAATCCCTCGTGGTTTATTCTGATCCCCCCCCCAAAAGCTTCTCTCCCTCAAATCCCGTTTTGTCTCTTTTAAAGCCCTCTCAAGGGTTCCATTGACCACAGCCATTGTAGCTTTCTCAGCATGAGCACAAGAAAGCTTTTTGCAACTTATCTACACCTTTCCTTATAAGCTCCAGATAACTGTTTCAGCTGTTCAAGGTTACTTTGATGAATCTGTCTCTAGTTCTACCCCACCCGTCACGCCTACCCTTTCTTGACAGATGCCACTGCCGTGGTGATTTCCAGCCCAAGCGTTGATGCCAGGACTTGCAAGCATGGCCTCCGGAGTTCAGGAAGGTTATATTGCAGCCCACATGGACCCACCACAGCAAATTAGTACAAAGCAATAGCAACCTGCCACCAGCATCTTCTTAACACCACAGACAATAAAATAATGGGAGTAAATGCATCATAGAACATTTGCTTCCTAAAGTAACTTTCCTCCCCTTGGACTTCACAGGTCCTGTGTTAACAACCCCAGGAGAAAAAGAGGAAGCAGTGAAAAAACAGGCAGCATTCTACACAGAGCTCTGGTTTGTGGCACTTATGGCCATCCTGGGCTTGATCCTTCTGGCAGTTTTTCTGTCCCTGATTCTGCAAAGGAAAATAAGTAAGCAGCCGTATGCAAGGGAAAGGCCTCCTTTAGTTCCACTTCAAAAGAGGATGTCACCCATGGTGGTCTACTCACAAGGAGAAACACATATGGTAAGATGCAGAGGCTATACATTTTTTTCAGAGGGAATAACTGTAAACACATTTTCCATGTATGTACATGTAGGCATCCTCACACACACGTACGATTGTATGACACAAACCTTTAAAGATATGAAATAGATAGGAAAGTGCACCCTCTGGTGAATCAGCAGGAGGTGTGGAAAAATATGGCCACCGTCATATGGTGATGGAGCCCACCAAGTGTGGAGCCTGGTTCTTTTCCCACACAGCCATGTTCCTATATATGTGGGGATTTGGGGGGAGGACTTTAAGCAGTGTGAACGAGCCCTTTTGTCAATCAACCATTTACAAATGACACAAGAGCACCATGCATTTTTATGTCTGATTGATTTTAATACTTGACTTGGGGTGCAATCCTGAGCAGGCCTACTCAGAAGTAAGTCCTAGTGTTCTTAGAAATGCTGCCTTACTTGTACATGGGTAGAAAATAGCCATTACACTTGACACGAGCAACAGCTTTATGTCATATTCCTCTCATCCTGTTTAGAACTAGGCACATTGCCCGTGCTATGTGTATCTGCATCTGCAGCAGGCAGTGATATGAAGCAATGCCAGGAAGCACTGTAAGCGTGTCAAGAGACTTAAATTGACACTGGGATGCCATTTTGGGTGGCAGTTTCATGTTGAATGCAATATTTTGAGTCACCCTAATTCTTGCCAAGGGAGGGAAGGCGGCCTGGTATAAGCCCGATCTCATCAGATCTTGGAAGCCAAGAAAGGTTGGTATTTGGGAGGGAGACTGCCCAGGAAGACTCTGCAGAGGGAGGCCATGGCAAGCCCTGAAAGCCTGTTGGGGTCACCATAAGTTGGCTGTGACTTGACGGCACTTTGCACACACAATTCCTGCCAAAGGAAGTATTTAGAAGTGCTTAATCTAGTTGAACCACATTTTTGTGAAGATGTTTTTTGTTCTGCCACACATTTGGTGATACTTAGCATTTTTAATTGTGCCATATTTGGCGGGTTCTGGCTGGCTTCTCCATCTTCACTGTTGCTTTTAATATTTCATTGCTGAGCTGTTTCCTTTATGCTGCTGTTGTGTTATCAAATTTTTATTGGCTCAGATATATTTTGTCATTGGTTTTGTCATTGCCTGCCTCTGGGTCATGACCCTGGTATTCCTTGGAGGTCACCCTTCCAAATGCTAGCCAAGGCTGTCCCTGCTTAGTTTAAGATCTGACAGGATCGGGCTATCCTGGGCTATCCAGGTCAGAGCTTATTCAAGTCAGGATTTAACTGCACTCCAACTACTATACTCTTCTGCCCAATGGGAACCCAAAGTGGTTTCTCCCCTTCTCCATTTTATCCTCACAACAGCCCCTTGATGTAGGTTAGTCTGAGAGTGTGTGACCAGCCCAAGGTGATCCAGCATGCTTCCATGGCAGAAAAAAGGTAAAGGTTTCCCTTGCTCAAAAGCCCAGTCGAATCCAACTCTAGGGAGTGGTGCTCATCTCCGTTTCCAAGCCAAAGAGCCAGTGCTGTCGAAAGACATTTCCGTGGTCATGTGGCCTGCTTGACTAGACAGCAGGGCACACAGAATGATGTTACCTTCCCACCAAAGCGGTACCTATTTATCTACTTGCAATTTCTTGCTTTCGAACTGCTAGGCTGGCAGGAGCTGGGGCAAGAGACAGGAGTTCACTCTGTCACTTGGGTCTTGAACTGCCCAGCTACTGACCTTCCGGTCTGCAGCTATGCATTTTAACCACTGAGTCACCGTGGCCCCATACCATGACAGAGTGGGGATTTAAACTGAGGTCTCCCAGATCCTACTCTCACACTCTAACCACTGTGCCATGCTGTCAGTCATATTTGCACTATTTACTGAGCTGTGAACTATCTGAAGAACTCTGATGGGAAGGTGGTCTACAAAGTATTTTAAAAAAATAAATAAAATTATTTTAAAACAGAGTTAGTAAGTAAAGAGATGCTTCCTCCAGTGATGTGAAACTTGGCAAAATTATGAAACTGAGAACAGAAGCAGCATTTTTTATCTGTGCTTTGTGACTTTCTAAAGGGACCTTTGCAGAATTACATAGCTAGCCATTCTTCAGCTCCCACATGTGCTGTGGGAATTTCTTTGTTCAGATTGAACATCATGCTTGAATGTTTCTCTCATTTTCACAGCTTAATCCTTCGTTAAAAAAAACGTTTTTAAGAGTGTAGCAAGTCGACAATTTTAATTTTTATGTAGACCCTTAAGGACCTGTCATTGCCATGGCTACTTCTCGAGCATTACGGCGTTAGGGGGCCAAGTGGGTGCCTTAAAGGAAGATGTCTGCATTTCAGGAATGACCTCAGGAGCTTGGGGGATGCTGCTCTCAGCAACATTTCTATGGCAACTCCATGTTGATAGTAAAGGCAGAATTAGGGCCTGTTTAACCAGTTTTATTTAGGTTTCTGAGCCTGAACAGTGACCTTTAAAAATAGCTTGGTTTGCCACAAGACTTATAGGAATTGTCACTTGGAACTTAAAAGAAGCTGCTAGTGAAAAAATTAAGGGTGTCTATTACTAAATGTTATTATGGGATTAAATGTTTAAAAAGTACCAGATGGAAAGAAAACCCTGTGAATGCATAGACAGAATGCATTCTGTCACTACAGGTTGATCAGAAGCCAGGTTCGGGGGTGGAGGGATAACCCTGATTCCTCACTTTTGCGGTTTCTCCTGCCACAGGCCACAGATGGCACCCATACGTTTTCCTTATTGGAGATAATAGCAGCTCTTTTATCAAAAACTGGCGACCCCCCCCCCCCCCCCCCCTCAGGGACACACCCTCCCCATACCCTTTTAAATA
>NW_015174297.1:724332-725544 GCF_001447785.1 Gekko japonicus
CCCCCCGGGGCCCGATCCGGCGGTGCCGGGGAACGGGCCTCTGGGGCAGGGGTTTCCCTGTCCCCCGGGGGGACTTGGGAAGCCTACATAGAGACCAACATTCAAAGCAGCCATTTTCCCCAGGAGGACTGATCACTGTCGTCTGGAGAACAGTTATAATTCTGGAAGATCTCCAGCAAGCACCTGGAGGCTGGCAACACTGAGGATGGGAGAAGGCCCAACTCCTGCCTTTCTCCCTGTGCTGTTTGCCCAAGCTGGAACCACTTGGTGGAGGGAGTTATTTCCCCCTTTTTGTCACGGCAGGACCAGGGGGCGTGACACAAGCAAGCAAAAGTCCAGGAACAGTCCGAGGTCAAGCCGGGCAAATCAGGTAGCAAGGTTCAAGCAGGTTTAAATCACAGTCCAAAAGCAGGGTCAGACATACCAAAGTTTCAAGTCCATAAATCACAACAATACCAGAGGAGTCAGAGATGAACGCAGGGTCAACAAAGCCAAAGGTCAAAAGCCGAGGATCAAGCCGAGAAGAATTCCACAAGGTCTGGAGCAGAGATGCAAGGATTCAGGTCCTGAACAAACGACGTTGCCAGCACAAATGACTGCTGGCAACAGACTTGCATATATACAGTGCTAGCTAATCAACTCATTAGCTAGCCAGGAGTGAGGACAGGATCCTGTCAGTAATCAGGGCTAAGAGATCTTCTGGCACGCATGCGTGCATTCTGCCTTCGCTCTGTCAGCTGTTGTCTTCTTACATTCCTGAGCCTGGTTACAGGTGGAGGCGAGTCTGATGATGAATTACTGGGCTGCAGCAGAGACTGATCCCTTGCAGGTGTTCCCTGGGAGGCTCTATCCTCCTCACCACTTAGATAGCTTTCAGCTACAGGATCCAGTCTTTGCCTTTCTGCTGCAGTACTGTCCTCAGGAGCCTGTTCAGGGGCATCAGCAAAGGCAGGCATGACATCAGCAGGGGCAGTCATGACAAATGTAAAGGAATTTGAAGGCGATTCAATCAAGGATCTCATCTAGTTGAGCGCTAGTAGTTGGAGTGGAGATTTAGCTACTACAACTAACTCAGCCACGGGTCAATTTGAATTCCTGACATTGAGCTTTTCCCTGCAAGACAAAGAGCATATGCAAAAAGAGGCTCTGAATGCCTTAGCACTCCCCACCTCCCAAACTGATGAGGAAGGCCAGATACCTCCTCCAGGCAGA
>NW_015174297.1:725560-790102 GCF_001447785.1 Gekko japonicus
CTGAACCGCCACTGCAGTTAACTCTACATCTACAGTATATTTTTGGACACAATTCAAAGGGCTTCAAAGCTTAGAGCCATGCACTTGAAAAAGTCCAATGGCACCCCTAAGAAAAACAAAGTTTAATTCTGGGTATAAGCTTTCATGTGCATGCACAGTTCTTCAGATACTTTGAAACAAGACTTCCTCAACTATTATGTATAGGTAGGGGGGTTAGTGATCTGGCATGATCTGGTCCATGGGGTCGCGAAGAGTTGGACTCGACTGTGCGACTGAACAACAAAAGGGGGGTTAGTTGCCAGGAAGGGCTAACCACAGTCAAGATGCATAAGTGACTGAGCGATAAGTATAGCTAAAACTGGATTAAAGCAGTTGGTAAGACCTGTGGATAGCAGCAAATTAGCATACAGATAATAAAAGAGTTAACAGATGTGAGAACTAAATTTGAGTCTAGTGGCACCTTTTAAGACCAACAAAGTTTAATTATGGGTATAAGCAAAAGTGAGTGACTTAGCACGTGTAGTGAGATAAGAACCCAATTTCTCGGCTAAGCCCCGGAGGTTCCACTGTCCTGAGTGCTGTAATAACTTGTATTTCAGCAGTCTCCTATTCCAGTCTGTTTCTGAAATTCCTTTGCAATTAAACAGGTACTTTGAGGTTCCCCACTGAGTGCCCTAGGAGACTGAAATGTTCTCCTATAGGTTTCTCAGTTTTGTGATTCTTGATGTCAGGTTTGTGTCTTTATCCCTTGGTACAGGGTCTGCGCATGAAAGCTTATACCCAGAATTAAACTTTGTTGGTCTTGAAGGTGCCACTGGACTCCAACTTTGTTCCTTTGCTTCAGACCAACATGGCTACCCACCTGAATCTATCTCTGCCCTTACAGCACTGTTTTGAAAATCAGCTGGAACCTGTAACATGAATGGAAAGTCCAAAACTGAAAAACTGACTTAACGTTTGTGATTCTAATCCTAGTTTTTCCACTACCCTCTCAAACCCTGTCTCAAAACCTAAATCATGAGCAAAACCAGTAATGGCCTTTGACAAGAATGACAGTATGAGAAAAGTAATCTTAAATGCTTCTGTGCGTGCACAGTTTTGTATGCATTTCTGAGAAATCTAATCATCATTAATTATCACAAGAATCTTATGGGTAAGGCCATTGTATATTGGGTGGTTGATGTGCAGCATGAGTGCTGATGCACACATCACTTGTTGCTACCCATGCCATAGTATAACTCAGTCCAGTCTGTTTAGTTAGGAATTGAGGGGAAATTCTCACTCAGTTACAGGCTGCCAGCAAGACTACTATTCAAGAATACTTTCCAAATCATTTATTAATGCTGTAATATGCACCGAAAACACAACTGTGAAGGAGGATTGGGTGTATCTCTGCATGTAAATTGCAGGCCTTTCCCATCTTTTATTGAGATAATGGTAACAGTCACAGCCACTGTTCACTGATTTTAATTGGTTGGAATCGCACCAGATTTTCTGCAGATGCAAGAAGGAAAGGCCCCTTGTGACCAACCAGAAGACTGTGCTGAGGATCCTGCAGGCCATGTAAACAAAAAGCCATGCAGGACGGGGGTCTGCAGTGAGGAGGGGGTCCAGGCAGAGTTGCCCCTCCTGCCTTTTGCACCAGCTGGAAATCTGATAGGAACAAATATGATACTCACGTCAACATTAGCAAATTCTCAAAACCAAGCTAATTACGAAGCTGCTGTGTTTTACAGCCATTTTTTTTTTGTCTTCCTTTGCCCTCCCTCTCCTCATTTCTTCATTTGTCCATAATGCAGCTGAATATGTTTGGGTATGGTGAGGCTCATGATTTTTGTTGATGACGGCAGGGATGCCTGTATACAACATGACATTGGTTGCCACAGCCAATCTGATTAAATGGGCGTGACAGCAAATAAGGCAGAAGACAGAGTCGAGGCAAATAAAATGGCACTGAGAAGCAGAAGCCCATGGAACAAAAAACAGTGCCCGCAAATATGTACACAACTGTCAAAAGCAGCTGGGCTGGAAGGTGCCCTTTGACCCACACAAAATTCAGCTCTGGTTTAAGACCACTCCCCTGCCTAATTTCCTCAGAGTATTCCAGTATCCCCCTCCCAACTTTGAGAGGAAATGGTATCTTGGAGAAACTAATCACTCCTTTTTTTGCCACTTACAATATTTCTTCTTTAAAAGGCGAATTTGCTTATCAAGATTTGCCATACTCTTCTGCTTTTGAAATAAAATGGCACATTGGAACTTTATTTCTGCTATGACTGTCGATGGCTGGTAGGAATTTAAATTTTAAAAAGCAGAATTCCTAGGTTTGTTTCTCCTTCTTCTTTGAAAGGTTAACTGTCTGAAATGTGGCTCTTTGTTGTCCCCTATGTTTTAACTCCTTGTCTTCTTCTTGCCTGTCTTGTGTTTCGTTCTTTCTTTCTGGCACCTATGATGTTTCAAAAATGAAGAAACCCTTCCCTGATAATCCCTGCCCTCATCCTCCTATTGCTACTCTTTTACAAGTCCCTGTCATCTCGTCTTCACAAGTATCACGGAGCTCAGATAAGGTAAGCCTTTGCAATGCATATGTCTGCATAAACATTTGAGAAAGATATATTCTGAACCGCATAGGCAACAGCTCTCTCTCTCTGCAATAGATGGAAGGAGTTGTCTGTGTTTTATTATCACTTTCAAGGTCACACAGCATACGGTAACAGATAATTGTAAGTGCAGGTTTTACACCTAACTCAATTACTTGCTTGAATTTGGAACACACAGCCTCTGCAGTCCCATACAAATGCAAGGGAAACTTGCCTCAGAGAACAACAAATTGGCTTTCAGTTGCCATAAGCCTGCACTGGGAACACCTTTCCGTTTCTCTAACTCTGTATAATGGGGCAATGCTCAGTCACCGCCAATCAACATCACTTTACCTGAAGATACTGGAGCTTCACGGGCATCCTTAGAGGTGGTGCTCTGGTCCACTCAGTTGCAGACATTTCATTGCAACCTAGCCATACAACAGAACATTTGTCATGGCGTCCAGGTTATTTAGAAATGCCATTAACACCTCTCTTCCCTTTTCACTCTCAGTTTGAGACGGTTGCTGATACGTCTGAGGCATCAAGCAGTGTTACACTCAAACGCTACACAATGCACTTTGAGGTAGCTACAGCGGTGTGGCTAAATCGACAATTGCATGTTGCTGGAGTGTGTTTGCATGACAACCTTCTGTGTGATGCACACTTTATTACAGTTACAACCAATGTTCCCTCTAAGCTTTGGAGTCTTGTGAGCAAAAATTCTACTTTGTGAGCTCCTGGCATTAAAGTTGTGAGTGAGCGATCTGGCTACTGCATAAATTAGTTTGCTCTGGAGCCATCCTTTCCTGAGCGGAGACAAAAATGTGTGAGCCGGAAGCTAAAAAACTGTGAGCTAGCTCACACTAACTCGGCTTAGAGGGAACAGTGGTTACAACCACTACTGTCTGAAAGGTTGTGCTTCTAAGTGAGTGCACACCTTTCCATATTTTGTTGCTTAGGTAGCTAGGTAGGCAAAACTGCCTTTAATAGGGATATTATTGTATGTTATACAAGAGTAAACAAGGCTAACTAGGTATCATTGGAAAAACTGTAAAATTTGGGCGTGGTGCCCCATGGATGGTGCCCCATGCGTGGTGCATGGATGGAGTCTTGGGAACTTGGATCCAACTAAATCATAAATGAGGCCCTCATAGGTCACGTAGGTGGCCAGGGAACAGTTACAAATGCTTACATAACCAAAATCACAATCAGGGTTGTACCAATCACGGCAACATGATTGAAGGCCAGCGCCCATCTTCTTTTTGTACTCCATCTTTTGCCCCTGAAAACCAATGTGGTCTGGGCACTTGTCTTGAAGCCAATACCATCTAAGACAGAAATAGCAACCACACAAAGTTCTGCATACATACTCGTGTGTATACGACGCCGAATATGTGTGTTTGTGTGTGTCAGAGCATTTGTCCATCCATTCCAGTAAGATCTGCTTCAGCTGGTAGCACTTCTCCAGGATCTAAGGAAGAAGTTTCTTCTACCTTGTTACCTAGTAACCTTTTACCTGGAGATGCCAGAGATTGAACATGGAAGTTTCTGTACCACTGAGCTATGGTTTTTCCCACTGTCTGGGGGCCGTGGGACAATGTGGAACTGGAAACTTGCAGCCAAAGAGCTGGCAAATTTGTTCAAATACACATTTAAAATTTAGATGGGTAGCTGTGTCTGTCTGTAGCAATAGAAAAGAGCAAGAGTCCAGTAGTGCCTTAAAGACTAATGAAATATGCGTCAGGGTATGAGCTTTTGTGAGTCACTGCTCACTTCTTCAGATACTTAGTCTTTAAGGTGCTACTGGACTCTTGCTCTTTTCTACATTTACAATTTAGTTGTCTTCCAATTGTTTCTGGCTTTACCTCCCTCTCTGACCCAGAATGGAACTCATTTATTCTATCCTGCAGAACACAATGGGGACCACCTACATACATAGTACTGCAGCTTGATCACCCAGTTTTACTGTGGAGGTAATGTGTGTGTATTTTCCACAGAGCAGTACAGCACACTATTCTAGAAGTGCTGTGTGATCCAATCAGGAAGCAGAGGTGAGGCACACAGCACACACGTATTCACTTGCACCAATAATGTGTTGGCAGAAAAACAACTGCAGTTCCAGCAGTGAATCAATGACCCTGTTAACCTTGAAGGTGTTGCACAGAAAAAGAACACTGTTGGAATGGAATGGCAGCTATGCTGGGGACATACATGTACTGCATGCTTAACAAGAGATCACCTTGTGAAGGCTATGGTTCCCACAGGGAATAGCTGGAAAGAGGGCTAATGATCCCTCCCATGTGTGTTTAATGGTATTGTTATTGGCCTTAAACTCTGCTATTAAGATGGGCTACTGCAGTGTTGTGAAATTAACTCTCATCTGGTTAAAAGCCAAGGATGTTTTGCATTGAGGGAATAGTTTCTTAGCTGTATCTGCAATTTAATGACCCTCTTTCCTAAGAGAACATCTGTGTTGTTTCTGTATTCTTAGGGATTGGCAGATACCAAAATTCCCGGACCAGCATCTCCTATGAGCACTTGTAGCAATCAAAGTGCTTCAGTTTCCCGTGTACCAAGCCAAAGCCAGATACATCACACTTACTCCCAGGGCTCCTTGCATCGAAGTGTCAGTCAACTTATTGATGTCTATGACAAGAAGTCTTTAATAGAAGATTCTGTTTGGGATACCATCATCCATGGGCATGACAGTAGTATGGTAAGTAAATTCAATTTCAGGTCCAATTCCACATCACTTTCCCCTCCAACTCTACCTGGCCTGCTTCCTCCTTTTCCTGCAGTTCACACCATGCCTGAATATGACTGCCTTACAGAAACACACTTAAACCATAGAACAAATTTAGAGTCCAGTGGCACCTTTAAGACCAACAAAGTTTTATTCAAAGTATGAGCTTTCGTGTGCACACACACTTTTTCAAATCCATTGGAAGGAAGGTAAGGTTCAAACTTATAGACAGGGGCTGAACAACAAATTAACATGTAACATGATGAAGATGTTTTACATGAAAGCTCATACTTTGAATAAAACTTCATTGGTCTTAAAGGTGCCACTGGATTCTACATTTGTTCTACTGCTTCAGACCAACACGGCTGACCACCTGAATCACACTGAAACAATGGTGGTGTTTTTTAAAAAAATCTGGCACATCTAGCTTTTGAACAGCTTACTATTCAGGAAATTCATTTAAAAATAACTTATCTGGTCCTTGAGAACTGCAGCTGATGTTATATTTATCAATTGTGGATGGATCATTTAATGTCATTTATGGGGAGGCAGAGGAAGGTAGGTAACTTCATCTTGTTTAACCTTCAAATAACTTTCCTTTTTATTTTTAGTACGTGGATGATGAAGATCTTGTGAGTGCTATTAAAGGCTTCAGTACTGTCACAAAAGAACATACTACATTTACTGACACACACCTGTGAATTGCATCTCCATAACCACAGGCAAAAGAATATGGATACCCTTAGTCCCTCCTTCCAGCTAAATACATTTGCCTTGATAAGCCATTGTGATGCAACATGTGCCTACTGCAGCTTCAGCAGCGTTAATGAATGATCTGTCAGAGGATCAGCAACATGAAGAGTTTTCTTCCATTTTCTTGTTCCTTATTGTAAATATTGCGCAGTAGCATTTGTAATGGGATAAGATTTCATTTTATTGCAGATCTTTTGTGGAATTTATATAGCAGATTATAACCATTTAAAAACTGTGTATTAAATAATGCACGCCTTCAAGGAACTGTTACCCTTGCTAAATTCTTTTTACAATAGTATACTGGGACATGTTGACTGTACAATATTAAGTCAGGCAGTTATTGTACTCGATCAACATTTTGGCTCTATTTAAAAGCCTTAACAGGGACCAACAGGTATTTAAGACATGAAGGGATCCAGATTAAACATATTAAATACTGGTGTAGAATGCCAGAGTAGAGGAATGGTCAAGAAAGACCTGAGTTTAAATCCTCAGTCATGAAACTTATGGGGTGACCTTAGGTCAGCCACCAACTTAACCTACTAGAATCTTCACAAGAGTGTTATTTGGCAAAGTAGTGTGGAGAGACAACATAGTTCCCTTTGAGCTCCTTGAAGAAAGCAAAAAATAAAGCACTCAAGGACATAAGCTGGAAAGGGAACAGTTGTGTATGTATGGTAGAATCATGTTTGTTCATAATCAAATAATTACTGGTCACCCTATGATTTGACTAGCAAGAATGTTGTGCTGACTTCCTACAGCTCCATTAAATGTTAGGCCATTTTAAATCCATTGTTATCCCAGCAAGACCTTATTTACAGTAGGTATGCTAAATGGACTCACATGTTCTGAAATTTAGGGAATTTGCCAGATTTTTTTTAAAAAAAACTCCTTAAGGTAGGATCCTGCGCCTTGTTCAGCTTCCACAAGCAGCACTTATATTGACTCAAGATTTTGGATTGCCTCTTCTGCTGCCACCCCACCGCTACACTGTCTCCAAGGGTTTACTGAGGGTCAGGAATAGGATTTTGTGGGGTACAGGAGTTAAGAAAACTGTTTGGTGACTCGTAGAACGATGCTCAAAGTGCTTAGGATCCAACCCTGAGTCTCACCAGCTGTATTCTTAAGGAGTTAATATTTTGAGCATAGTGTATCACTATGAACCAGCTGTGAAAAGCAGCATTGGCTTGGTCTTATTTGAGTATCTGTAGCAGGTAGGCATAGTACTTTTCTGCTAGACATAATATAAAATAATACATGGGTTAGAATTATATTGTTCCTGTTCTACTGATTCTTTATTAACACAGCATCACAGAGTAAGTTGCAAGATACCACCTTACCAGTGATGGGGAACAAAACTACAACCGCTTGTACGCAAAAGCAGCCATCAGGGTTTTTTTTTTAACCCGTGGCACAGCTATGCCCCATATACAGTAATCCTGCAAGAGAGGGGTGAAGGATTTTATGATATCCATTTCAAGCCAAGCACTCAGTAATTGTACTGTATTTTAGCTCTAGCAGCAAAGTATAATGTGCCGCTGAAGATAAAGCCACTGTACAAGCTTGGGCTGTTAATAGGCACAGGGGAAGTGCATTGATTTCCATTTAAACTGTGCTTGAACTCATAATGGCAAGAGCCAGTTTGGTGTAGTGGTTAAGTGTGTGGACTCTAATCTGGGAGAACCGGGTTTGATTCCCCACTCTTCCATTTGCACCTGCTGGATGACCTTGGGCAAGCCAAAGTTCTGGCACAGCTGTTCTTGAAAAAGAGCAGCTTCTGTCAGAGCTCTCTCAGCCCCACCTACCTCACAGGGTGTCTGTTGTGGGGAGGGGAAGGAGTTTGCAAGCCGCTCTGAGACACCTTTGGGTAGTGAAGGGTGGGGTATAAATCCAATCTCCTCCTCTTCTTCTAATCACACTGGCCTAGGAACAGAACAAAGTTTGAGTCCAGTGGCACCTTTAAGACCAACCAAGTTTTACTCAAGGTATGAGCTTTCGTGTGCAAGCACAATTCAAATATAGTGAAATGGAATTTCCTCAACCATTACATATAGGTAGAGGAGGGGTGTTAGTTGCTTGAAGGGCTAGTTAGAGTCAAGATATGTAAATAACTGGGTGATTATAACTGAGATAGGATAAAGGCCATTCACTTATGCATCTTGACTCTAACTAGCCCTTCAAGCAACTAACACCCCTCCTCTACCTATATGTAATGGTTGAGGAAATTCCATTTCACTATATTTGAATTGTGCTTGCACACGAAAGCTCATACCTTGAGTAAAACTTGGTTGGTCTTAAAGGTGCCACTGGACTCAAACTTTGTTCTTTTGCTTCAGACCAACATGGGTACCCACCTGAATTTGGCTTAGGAACAGTAAGGTTTATATAAGTACTTTGACTAGATGGGTTATGGACTGTAATTTTATGTATTTAGGACTAGAATTCTGCCTTTCTAGTATGCTTGATGTATTGGTGAACAGAAAGTTGTGGAGCAACTTAAAGCATTATACGTCAGAATGTTAACTGGAGAGTGATAATGTTAAAGTACCATGTTCCTTATCTATCATACTTCAAGACTTATTTTCCATGATAACACACAAATCTAGTGTCCATTTGTAGGTTATTATCCTAATTAATAAAATTATTTAACTTTGTTCCATGGAGTATTTGTATTTTTTATATAGGCCATAAATATTCCCAGGCTGTTGAGCAAGGATGGCTTGGGTTAGGCAAATACTGGTCTGAGTGTCTGAAAATCAAATTCTGCGTCTTAGTAGAACAGAAGCCGAGAGGGTGGAACTGGAACCTAATTTTACAGTAATACCACCTATAAAAATGTTTCTGAAAGCTAACTACTGAGAAGTCTAAAAGAGGCATTAACAGCATTGGTTGTAATGGGAATGCATTCCCTGCCTCACCATTTCTTACATATGAATGATGCATGAAGGTTTTATATATCCAAAATCACAGTCTGTCTTTGCTCACTTGAGAGGCACATGAAGGCAAGTTTGGTGCCTTTATGAGCCTCCTGCCCAGCACAGCAGTGGCTGGGTAGATCTGCTCCCCACTCACCACAGAGATGACTTGGGTGCATTTCCCACACTACCTCAGTTCATTGGGGTCTTTCTGTGCCTCACCACTTATAAAAGGAGAGAAATAGCTTCTCTCTGCTTACCTCACCACCACCTGGTGAGTTTTAGGCTTTTCCATGATTCTCCACTCCAGTAGCAGTGGCTTTTCACCTTGCCACTGCTGGGCAAGTTTGGGGCCATTATCCATCCAAGTGATCACTCTTGCTGGAGAAACGCTGGTTTTGAATTACTAGGTTGTCACCTCCACCCTGCCCAAGGTGGTCCATGACATGATACAGACACGTGGTCAGACTTCAAATCAAAGGAATAATTCTGCACAACTCCTTTCCCGAAGTGAAAGTTTAGATCTCAATCTTCTGATCTAGTTGGTATTGAAAATGCAAGACACTCATGAACCTGAGATCATCTTAGAGGTAGATGCAAACTCTGAGAGGGTGTAGGACTGATAGTGGCTTAAGTGAAACTAGAACACACCGGTAGTAAATTCTTTGTACTTTAATATCAAGACAAATATATGCAAAATAATGTTTTTACAGCATCAGTAACCAGACATTTAGAACTGCAGTATAATTAAGTTAACAACATTGCACCATATGAAGATAAATGTAGGCAGGGTTCATGAATATGAGTAAAAAATAGGGTCATTCAACAGAAGAGACAAACATTAGATACAGCAGTTGTGCCTGCTTCATTCCATTATTATTCTCAATAAGGAATTGTATGGAAATTCTGAGATGAGGTGACTGAAGCTCAATAGATAGGCCACAGACATTTAACGTGTAGCATGTTAGAACACAGGTTCCAGGGATGGGAAACAAAATTACATACAATAGAAAATACATACAACATAAATGGTAGTGCATGCCAGCCTGCATTAAACGAGGCTTGAAATCAAGGGTATGTACCAGAACTGGACTTCCTATTAGTATCATACAAAGTGAATACCAATTTAGAATGTTTTAAAAATGCTTCTGTTGGTTGTGCTTGAAGCCAAGTTCTTTCTGTAGAGTGATGATGTGTTCCCATGTACTGATATATTCCACTTCAAATACCATCAGTGAGACCACCACAAACTGACCGCCCACAAATGTGTAAATGTAAACATTCCATCCAGTTTAGTGTTAAACCTTTTGATATATCTCTTAGGTATAAATATGCATCAGCACTTTTACAAGGCATAATCCTGACAAGAGGAGTCACTTTTCTTATGACGTGGAGAAGTCGTTGTCTTGGTAGGAGACGGAGACGCTGCAATGGGTGCCTCAGCCCCACCTTCCCCAAGACTTGGTGAAGAAACGAGATGAGGTGCTTTCTTCCTCCCCAAGAACCCTCCTCCGTCAAATCCACTTTTCTTTTTGTTATCTGCTTTGGCTTCATTTTCTTCATCAGTTCCTCTTTTCTTCAACTCTGACATGTTTTCCGGCACTTTCTGAAATTCAGTTCCACCGTCTGATGCTCGGGCAGCCCTGACCTCAAGTGCTGATGCTGAAGTTTTTTTGTCAGCTGTGCTTTCCCCTATCTTCTTCACTTCTGATTGTACGGGACTCTGGTTGCCATTTTGAGGTACAGCCTTGTCAACCATATTTCTGTTCAGATTAAAAGTCTGAATCTCTCTGTAACTGTGAAAACTCTCTGTCCGCCGTGCTCTGGCTAATAAAGGGCTCTCCCTATATGGCCGTATGGAGCCATATGTAGCAGTTTCGTGAATCGTTTCACGGTGCTGCAACTGGAGGCTGAAAACATTTTACACACAGAAATATATTAATGAAATTCATAGTCCTACTGGACATCTCCAAGTAGAAACTTATGCCATCCTCTGCTTCTGAGATTCAAGTCTAGAGACTAGCAACTGATTGCCATCTGATTTATCTAGCAAACTGTGTCACGGATCTCTCTTTTGCACATAACATTGGAAATTATGAACCTTGAATAGAAAACATCATGAATTTCTTGGATGCTCCCATTCTGACTAATTTACAAAACAGTAAGCTCCTGAACACCTTCAACTTGCAGCCTGTCTATTCTTGGCAACTGGACATACTGATGGTGACTGACTTATCAGTACCCCACGTTTATAAATACACAATCTTAACTGGGACCAGCCACAGCTGAAAATCCAGAAACTCAGTTCCACTGGAAAGAAAAACCGGGCCTACTAACTCATAGACATATGCACACACAGTGTTCTGGGACTTACCTGGAGCTTGATTCACGCAGGCGGCTTTGCTGCAACACCGAAGTGGCTGGACTGATATTAGGAGTTGCACAGCGAGATGTACTCAAGTCACACTGATCAAGAAGCTTAAGCAATTCTTCTTCTGTAGGACCTCCCACGTCTTGGAGGTGCGTGGTTGGGGGGAGGGGGAGAAGAGAGAGAAATCAGTGACCAGGCCCTACACAATTTAATCTTAACGGCCATATGTGGCCACTGTAACAGTCCTTCAGGACCACCATCCCATTCAACACCACAGCAGGTTAAACCAGACTTTTGAAGTGGCTTTATTTGTACCCCAGAAAGCTGGAGTGTATCATTCCAAGCTATCCAGACCAGGCTCTTCTAGTAGAGGGGTACATTACGCAACAGGACAAAACTGAACAAAGGAAATGCAGAAGGAATACAGCATCCCACAGAACAGTCTGTGACTAGATAGGCATCTTCCATGAATGTCTTTTGAAATTTAACTCTCTACTGCATTAAGTGGCCAGTAACCTACCTCTTCACTAAACAAAGTTTGAATCCTTCCTCCAACAGAAGAGCTACTTAAGCGGAGGATACAGCTCCATATCTGCATCAAGATAACTACCTTTTTCTTCACTTTTATTAACCATATCCATTGCTGTGGTCAGGTCCCACATCTGAATGCTGCCATTTACATGTCCAGTGAAGAGGTAGCGCCGTGGCCTCGAACCCATCCTGCTGGATCCCTCACATTCCCGGACTGTGAAGGATGAAATGGTAGTACAGTCAACTGCTTGAATCTCACAGATCCTGCATAAAAATGAGAGGAAAAAATGGCACATTAGTCAACTAATTTGCAAACAAAGGGGTTGTTTCACATACTTTTCCTGAGATTCAGGTGAAAGCTTAAAAATTACTATTAAAAGTTGTAGTAATAAATTATAAAGTTCCCTCCTGCAGATAACAATCCTTTAACTATCAAAAACAAGTATCTGACATAGCCTGTTATAACTCTCATCTAATTAAAACAAAATTTAGCTGAAAAGTATTTGACACTTTTTCTTATATAGTATATTTCAGATTCTCTAGCAGATTCACTTTGTAAGTTATCCTCATAGGGAAAAAGGGCTGCACATTTTACTATGCAAGGGCACAACTAGCATGGCAGCCTGGTGGCACTCATGGAGAAAGAAGGAACCCAAGTTGTTCATGGAACTCCCTCTGCCACAGCCAGCGATCGGCTCTATGCAAAAAGCCCACAAGAAAAAAGCCCATGGTCACAAATGCTCACAAGTAAAGGGAAATTGAGCTAGGAAATCAACTTATTTAATGTTATGGTTTTGTTATCTTATGGTTTTAATTCTTAATAACAAAATAAGTAAATAATATTGTTTGAAGAATCTTAAGCCATATAGATGAATGGTTATCCACAATTATAAATATCTATGGCACTTTACATGGTCTTTTTCCATGTGAGCTTCTTTCAGTGTGGGCTGTTTTCTGTGTGGGCTTTTATACGTATGGGCTTTTTTCCATGTGAGTTTTTTTCCTGTGAGCATTTATGACTGTGTTTTTTTCCTGTGGGCTTTTTCTAGTCACCCCAGCGATCAATGCCTCTCATACGGACTGCGGCCATTCCTTCAGTACCATTATCTGGAACATTTTTTAAAATGCTGTTTTATATATATCTTAACAAATATCAAAACTCCACTGCTTCCATTCCTAAAAAAACAAGACAAAAAAAAGAAAAGAAAAAGAAAAGAAACTGGCAAGACAGAATCCTTGAATTGCCTTGTTCATGGCTATTACTATTCCTGCACCATCAACACATTTCAGAATCACACTTCCCTCTCCTAAAACCCATGGAAGTGTTTTGTGGTAGTCAAAGGGTATCTGCTTCTAAAAAAATTAGAAACTAATTGCAAGGCACCAGTGAGGATGCTTGTGTGGCTGGGTCCTGGACTACGGCTGCTTAGTAAAAGAAACCATCACTGCAGTAAAAAGAGTAGATGGTCCCACAGCAGGTCGGGAGTAATTGCTTAAGGAAGGATGT
The DNA here is from genome assembly GCF_001447785.1 of Gekko japonicus. Taxonomy (NCBI): domain Eukaryota; kingdom Metazoa; phylum Chordata; class Lepidosauria; order Squamata; family Gekkonidae; genus Gekko; species Gekko japonicus. The sequence goes on from NW_015174297.1 coordinate 738,963, forward strand.
GCAACTTCTGAACGTGCCCAGAGCAAAGTGCTACCATGGGAACTGATCACCAATGCAATTATTTCTGAGAGCAAGTGTGTATGTATACGTGAAGGCAGGTTTTAATTAACATGTAGGAGGCACAGGTTGATTAGACGATGCCTGCAGTAATCAAAAAGACTGAGAACAGAAAGAGGTCAAAGTTGAACAGGCTTTGAGTTATTACGTTAAAATTTACCCTAATACGACACCAATTTTAATAAACATGTGGCAGTTTCTTCCTGTACATGCACAGAACATTAAATCATAGTGATTTATAACATTTATTGGGATGATAATTTGGCCTCCAACCATATTACAAGCTTCTAATGTTATTTGCTTAAAAACAAACAAGCTGTCAAAGGGATAATCTAGGTGCTCCGAAAATGTACTCTTGATTAATTTCTCTCACAGTTGCTTATGATTGTACATAATGAACTTTGATGCAAAGAAGATTGATTCTCTTTAAGAGTTTTATTCATTACAAGATTAAGTAATAAGAAACGATAGGCCATGTGTTACAGATACTGTGTGCTGGGCAAACCGCTATTAGTGGCTGCGGTTACACTAGCAGTTTCAATTTTAGAACAGTGCTATTTTCTTTAACTAGTATCCAGGGCTTTCAAGAACACTTTAGCTGCTGTTTCCACATCTTTGGATTTCATTTAGTTTAAATAGCCAGGCAACATATCATTTTTTTATGAAAGGTAGCAATACACACAAGCATATGGGAGGAACAGAAGAGAGCTCTAAAATAAGAGATATAATTAAATGCCCATTTAAAAAGTGAAAGTTAAAAGCAATCCTGCTTGTAGGTAAACTAGGGTTGTAAAATACACATTTTTACTGTTACGATACAAGCCAAGACACAAATTGATTTTTTGTCCTTCCATATCCTTGTATCCAGGTTCCTGATCACTTAAACATTGTCATCTTCTGAAACATTCCTACAGCACAGTAAATCCATTTTAGTGATAGGTAAAACAAATCTGCAAAATAGCACACAGAATCATAGGTATCTGCTCCAAAATGCTGGATGCCACAACACTTTCCTCACTCCATTTATCCTGCTCACAGCCAAGAAACTAATGGCTGAAGGGCAGTTACAAGATGGCGAAGACTTTCAGGAAAGAATATGCAGAATCCTGAGTTCAAGGAACAGCTCTAAAACCTAACATTACTAACAATATCAGAGCAGATACAATGGGGGAGGGGTACAGATTTGTGTAAAGACCTTGCTCCTAAAATCACTATACACTGTACGGATATGTAATCAACTACTTCAAACTGGGAGAAAATCCAAAGACCACCACCAGGGCAAAAATGCACCTGACCAATGCACACAAGCGGTTTTGGAACATTTTTGTTCCAGCACACTCACTTACCAATTCTCAAACATGTTCACTTACATTGAGCCTGGGTAGATGGGAAAGGGGAGAATGGATTTATTGCCAATTTGTCTAGGGCACATACCTCAGCCACAGAGTTTCTACAGGATGCTGGAAATGGGCTAAATAGTGATACGCCAAGTAAGGTACTCTGTACTGCACAAGCTCTACAGAATGCACTCTAGGCCTATGCGCCTCTGGCTCCTTCCTTTGCCAAGGGCAGTCAGCACCACCAGGACAGTGCAGGCAATTTGATCAAGACATTGAGCTCTGAACACTAATTATAGAACACCCTCCTTCCAGCCATTTGTCTGGTGCCAAGCTTGCTAAGTTTATACAGACATTTTAAGTTTGCATCTTTTATTGGTCAATTTAATATGTATTTATGTTTTCATAGTGTACAGAACTTTTGGTTTTGAGTTCGTTTCTTTTATTGGTCAATTTAATGTATATTTATATTTTCAGAGCTTTAAAAATGAAAAGTTCTGTATATTATCTTGAGAGCCTGCATTGGCTTAGTGCATGATACAAGATTTAAACTACATTACTACACTGTAATTACCTTTTCCCAGTAGAAGACAGCCTCACAAACAGTTTGTTTGTGATGGGAACAACTTTTTGGATAAATACTTGTTGATCATCACGCTCACCAAACGGCCCTGTAATTCAAAAGAAAAGGCTCACAGATGTTCTTGAAACGGGTAAATCAGTATGTCAAATATTATATCATACCGTTAGAGTTCTATGCACTCAAAACCCTGAACATCTTTTGAAAACCAGTATGAGCTGCACTGGAACTGTATTTTCAAAGCAAAAGAAGATTGCTTCTTCTAGTTAACAATTAGTAGCTGAAGTTATATGACAGAGGGCTACTTAAGTTTAGCTAATGGCAACCAATTTAAAGTAGTCACAAGCCTCTTGTGATACAAAGGATATAAATAAATCTTGTTTCTATTTCACACAACATTTGTAAGTATCATTTCAACCTCCAAACTCCTTTCCTTTCTCTGGCAAACACTCTCACACTACCCTTTTTCCTTACTAATAATACTGCTCAAGATCCTCAATTGAGATTTAGCCAATTTAGGCTATTATATTACGATATTTCACTGTGATTGGCAACGTGATCTAGAATTTTTGTTTGTAAGACTGACAAGAATCCTGATTTTTTAAAAAAATTCCAGGCTACTGGCAATAATTTAACCAAACAAAAACAGAACCCCAAAGTTGCAGTGAGGTACAAAGGTCAGCTTGGGATGGAATAATTCTCCAAACGATGTTGAATTGCACAAGTAACCTCCTACCCAGCCTAGCACACCTGCCTATTCTAGACAAATTTCCATGTTGGCAAGAAAAAATATCCAGTTCCTAGGCTCAGAGAACAGAACAGCCACCCAGCTGTTGTCCTTGGAATGCTTTGCCTACCTATGTCATTCCCAGAAGAGTAACTGCCATGACTCTCTGTCTCCTCCAAGGATAAAATTTTGAACGATGCCAAGGGAGTGGATCCCGGCTGTGTTGAAATCATTCCTCTGAAACGAGTCACTGTCCATGTCCGAACATGATTGTTATCAGCACAAACTAGATATAATACAAGGGGGGAAAGGTTACAGCTTTTACACGGTTAGTCTTCATATTACTTAGTGATACTATTATTATATTATTGACTATTTATACTATTCTTGCTCACACCTGCAGTCTCAATGCAACTCCCTCAAGAACTGGTACATATCCGTTTGTAAGGGTCTGAATGAGAGATGGCTTCATATACTTGTGCAATTTCTCACACTAAACAGACTAATTGACTATTTATACTATTCTTGCTCACACCTGCAGTCTCAATGCAACTCCCTCAAGAACTGGTACATAAAGGTGCTTATATACACACATCCGTTTGTAAGGGTCTGAATGAGAGATGGCTTCATATACTTGTGCAATTTCTCACACTAAACAGACTACCAATTCTTAGCAGAATACAGCAAAATATATTTAAAACATTTTAAAGCCACCTCTCCATCCCACAGCAGCAAACATGAAAACATAAAAACATTTCAACACTGAAACAGCACTGTGGTGGGGAAAGATATGCTACCCTACTCCTAACTGCTGACAACAGACTGAGTCTACCGCACCATATAACAATTGCAGTTACATTCCCTTCACACCTCTTTCTTTTGCTGGGTTTCTTTGTTTGAAATTGAGCATACCACAAGATGTAAACAGGGAACTGGCTTTTACTCATTATTAAATGTTCTCTCTTCCCAAGACATGCATGAGTGATGGTGTGTGCAAGCACAGAGGACAATTCAGGAAGTCGCACTTTTATGGGAAACAAGATTACCTGACACCAAATGTTTCTCAGACAACATGATCTTTGTAACAGGGCTTCGGTGAACTGTGAAAGTCTGAAAGAGCTGAGGGCCTGACCCAACTGTTTCTGGGTGCTGCACAATCACACGCACTGCCCCAGAGCTTGTGCCATATGCAATCTCAATCCAATTACCACTTACACCTACAAGAAGAAACAAAAACAATTGTTTAATACACAGTCTCTATCATCACCCAAATGGGGTCAGGAGATCAGGAATACAGTTAAAAAATGTGCCCATTTGCTGTACATCCTTTAGAAATGTGTTTGCTCTATGGTTAACAATTATGCATCTTACTGTACAGTAACAATAGTGGCCTCTCTTCTGGCTGGTTTGGTCTTTGCTGCACTAGCAAATGGCAAATATGACCTTTCTAAGCAGAACACCTATACATGAACATGCAATAAACACATCAGTGTGCCATCAATATCTAAACAGAAAGTACAAAAAACAAAGCTGAAAGCACAAAAACCTCATGACAAGGTGTTTGAATTTCCTTATGTTAAAAAATCACACACACACACACACACACACACATATATATATACACATACATTGCTGAAGTTTATAATACAAGTCTTTTATTGAAGGTGAGTATTACAAAGTAAGCATTATGCCACTGCTGCAGCTTCTCTGATTAAGATGTTAATATATGACAAAGGAGAATTCATTTCCACATATCAGCCTTCTGCTGTAGCTATGAGCACTGCTCGGAACCAACACCAGAGGAGGTCACAGCCTCTATGCCCTCGTTCCCTCCAGGGTAACTAGCTTGTCGCTGTGTGAAACAGGATAGATCAATGGTCTGATCCAGCATGGTGTCTCTTATAGGAGCGTGCAAAAAAATTGGGATTTTTCAGGTCCAGGTAAAGAGAACCTGAAAAATATTAGCACTTCCCAATTTTCCCGGGTTGATTCGGGAAACAACTGGGATTGCCAAATTTATTCAGCTCCATTATACCCTAGGGTGTCCATCCCCCCTAATGGAGAAGGGGTGGGTGAACTCATGCCACAATTACACGCGGCTTGGCTTTGCAAAAGTCATTTAAAGGGAACTTTCCCTTTAGATTAGATCTGATTTGGCTAAATAAGTACCCAAATAATACCAATAAGGTATTTTTTTGGTATTTATTTGGCTCGGTATACACCAAGCAACCCCCCCCCCCCAATCTCTTGTGTTTTTATGGGTAAAGGTTAAATGCTGTTAAACCTTGGAACACAAGGTTTTACACAGGACACCTGATGGTAACAGTTATCTTTCCCAGCAACAAGTGGTAGCGGTCTCCCTCCTGTCATGACCAGTGATGCAGCAGGTAAGGAGAAAGGGTCAGGAATGACAACTGAATATGAACCCTTGTAAATACACAAATATTCACCAACCTATCCCCAAGCATTCGCCAATGCTGTTTGAAAATGCTGACCACACAACAGAAAAAAAATTAGGAAAGTTTACCCATCATAACTTTAGACGGTAGGATGGATTGTTAATATGAAAATAGTGCTTATTCATTTTAAGATAAATCAAGAAGTGAAGATAGTACAAACTTGTTTTAGGTGTGAGGTAAACACTAAGTGCTGTTATAGCATCATTGGAAGGATCATGGTAAAGTTCTGTCACCAGAAGGTCATTATCCTTCATTCTTAATGGAAATTTCTGCATATCTGTAAAATAAATATATTCATAATTTTAAAACTGGCAGATAGCAGGAATTCAGATCAAACATCAAATTCATTATAATCATTTCTGTAAGGAATAAAATAAAACCCACAAGTGACATGAAACCAATACTGAGTGAGTGTACAGTGTCAACATTACCTATGTAATAAATGGAGCCATTATTGCAGCCTAATAGTAAGAAAGATCCAGCAGTATCATAACTGGTGATGGGGACAACATCTTGAACCTAGAACAAATTTAAATTTAACATTAAATTTAAGCATCCATTATTCCCATTTCATTTTTGTAATATTCTCAAAGCACTGCAATTTCAGTAGGCCTAACACAATATATGGTAGAGTCTGACAATATACTTTCTAGTTGCTTCCAGTAACCCAACTTCACCAGAATTAAATCAGAGCACTTTACAAACAAGACAACTCTTCCAGTATATTTTTGTGTATCTGATTTTAACACCTCCCAAAAGCAACTTGTGTCCTAAGGAGGGGCAAACCTGAAGGGGAGGGAGAGAGAAGAATGTCACAAATATGCTGAAGTGGGGAAAATCTGGCCACAATTTTATTCATTATAGGCTCCTCACATCTTAGCACAGCATAGGATGGAAAGCAAGGGCGACAACAGACAAGTTGACAGCAAACCCCCCCTTCATTTCAAACATGCAGTGCAGACCAAATTACATCCTGATCATCAGATCTGTTAGCTCTCACACACACATACCATACAGCTAGCCAAATGGGGGCAACCCACAGCACTGGTCAGCCAGGCAGCATGTGACTCTTCTCTCCATACACCCCCCCCACACCATTCCCCACCTGAGACACAGCTTGGTGTAGTGGTTAAGTGCACGGACTCTAATCTGGGAGACCTGGGTTTGATTCCCCATTCCTCCACTTGCACCTGGCTGGATGCCCTTGGGCAAGCCATAGTTCTGTCAGAGCTGTCCTTGAAAGGGCAGCTCTTGAAAGAGTTCTCTCAGCCCCACCTACCTCACAGGGTGCCTGTTGTGGGGAGGGGAAGGGGAAGGAGTTTGTAAGCCGCTCTGAGACTCTGAGTGAAGGGCGGGGTATAAATCCAATCTCCTCCTCCTCCTGAACACAGTAAGCACTGCAGTTAAAAGCTTCAAGCTGGACTTATTTTCTAGATATTTTCATTATGTAGTAACCTGACTGTACCACATGGATGCCATTGCACAAAATCATTTAAGTACATGAAAACTGAGAAAAAAATTAATATGCTGTTGATTAACGGCCAACTAAGTTTTTCCACACTGTAAAACAGAGAACCCACTATCGTAGACCAACCAAATTTGAGCAACTAACATTCAGATTCCACATATCTACAGGATTACAACAAGATACTTAAAAACAACACACTTAAAACATTGAGAAAGAAATGGCCTTTACTAGCTTGTCAGAGGTTCCAGAATACTACAATGCACATCCAAGTGTGCTTGGAGGGGGGGGGGATATGGAAAGGAGGACAAAAACTACTGTCACCTTTCAGGCTTTAGACCTAAAGAATCAACTTGGAAATACTTCTGAAGGAACTCTATTCGGCAGATTACAGATGGTAAAAAATAATTCAAATCTCATTAAGAAGTGCCTGAATACCTTTCCTCCAGTTCTTTTATTTACACAGAAACTAGCCAGTCAAAGAATTAAAGTATTTCCAACTTTAAAAGATAATAAAAAGGTTCAGCCTCCCATTTTCTAGCAATGTTGGCAGTGCCTTGGCAGAAACAGTATACAGCAACAGCCAGTAACAAGACAGCTAAACTGTGAAACTAGACTCCACTTAATTTCTATTACTGCCACTATTGCATGAGTGTATCAAAATTAGACATAAAGCTTCGACAACAGGATTCCAAAAGTGTAATGAGAATTCATGCTGACTCATAACCACCCACTAGTCTTCAGCCACTGAAGATATCTCATTTACTGAACTCAACTGAAAACAATCAGATGTTAAGCTGCACAGCTATTTTGTAGTGTACCAACAAAGTTTACAATGCAGAAAATAAAGCACAAATATGTTTATGCTGACCACATAATTTTGGCAATTGAAAACCAACATTTCCAGGCAAAGCCTGACATGCAAAGTATTTTCCAGGTCTAGTTCCGTCCCCCCCCCCCCCCCAACCGCGGTCATCACACAAATGTTAAACTGAGAATTCCCAGGGTGTTTATTATGTCACTGAACAATAGTTTGAGTGAGAGATTCTGACTACTGAGATCTCTGGAAAATTCATTCTGCATGTGATATTTTAAAACACAGATTATTTTATACATAATTTTAAAGAGAAATATACATTATGAGATCAACAACAACAGTCACAATTTTATTCATTTCACAACAAATTCCAGAATCCTTGCCAAGTATTCAACACATTTTCTATAGCTACAGACAAGATATACCCCAAAGGAAAATGAGACATAATTTAAAAACATTCTAACATGCTATACAACTTGTCAGCTCTCAACTTTTAAACTACTGAAAAAATGCAAAAATGGTTCCATATTACTTTCAATGCCAAACCATCCATTGCTTGCAAGAACATTGTTTTATCATGTGACATTACGATTTTGCCTGAAGGATGATGAGAAGCCACCAACTCAAACCTAATGGTGAGGATGCCAGAAACTATACAAGTTAAACACAAGTTATAATATCCTTAGGAAGATTTAGATAAACTATGTAATGATCTCTCTTGGCTACAGAGAGAACAGTTTATATAGCAAAACTTTCAAATGGAAATAATTTTTAGCAATTAGACCACTAAGAAACTGGGGGATGAAACTCATAAAAGGGTCCAAGGAATGGCTGTTATAACTCACCTAGAATCTGCTCATTTGCCTGTCCACTTAAACAGGCAAAATTTCTAATTAGTTAAATCTCCACTGTCGTAGCCAACTCTCCCCATCCTGCCCCTGGGAGAAATAGCACTATCAAGTTCTTTTTTAAAAAAAAATAATCTTTTTATTAGTTTTCCAAAGACAGAAAAGAATTACACATCGCTTCTTATAGCAAAGTATTCGACCTGTAAATATTTACATAAAGTTAAATCATAAACAAATCAATCTCATTAGTTTAAATGTAACGCATGCTCCCTACAATTAACCTATTCTGACAATATGTCAGTCCTTAATCCCAAATACATAAAAAAATATATACCTACACTGAAAGTTCCTACAAAAGTAACCAGTTATATTTTTCTTTCTCTAACTTCAGTGAAACAGAAAACAGCTCATATTTCTAACATAAAAATAGCCACCATTATTCAAAGCACTTAGCAAAAGTTTTTTCAATATTACCTTTCCTATAAACAAACCAGAAATATATATACTTCTTGATTTCCTGTACCATTTAAGTATAATACTAAAATTATATACATTATAACAAATTAACTGCCAATTAACCTTTCTTTTACCCTCTCATTTCTCTTTAACTTTGTTTATTTTCCAACCTATTAATTTTTAACCACCAGATAACACAAATGTATCCTGGTAAGTCCACAATTTCTATATATATATATCCTTTTTTTCCTAATCTTTTATCTCATTACAATTTTTTAAAAAAATTATTTTAACCTATATTTAGGTCTCTTGAATGCTCCAGATACGTAGGCAATATAATTATGAGCCATTTTTAGTCTGTCTAAAAATAAACCGAAACCAATTGTAGGTTATCAACACGGCAACATAAAAAAACACCAACTATCTAAACATTTTACTGGCACCAAAAATTACTCCCTCCTTCCTTGTGTTCTGCCTCACAATAGCCAAACTTAAATGTCTTATCTCTTTGTGAACCTTGGTTTTAAACTAACCACATTTCAACATACAGGAACCCATTCATTTTCAACATTTTACCAAACATTTTAAGCATTTTACAAGCATCAAAAATCATTCTATCCTTCTCTGTGTATTGTTAATTTCTGCTGCTCAGTACTCAATGCTTAATATCCATTTCACCTGCCTTAAGTAAGCCACACTGCAGAGTTATACAAACCAGACATAGGTTGTATTACTGCCAGATATACCAAGCCAAAGGTTTGCCATACTTTCTGAAGCAGTTTCCTCATAATAACCAAAGTTAAATGTCTTTTCTCCTTATATTCATGGTATTCTATTTCCATTTTTTGTCTTTCCCGTTTTGTTAACTCTGTCTTTCTGTTGTTGCTGTAGCTTTTCACTGGAGTTTTTTTCACCACCTTAAACTTTTGCTCGTGTAATTGTTTTTTAGCACTTTTCTTTAGCAATCCCACCTTCACAGGATTTTATGGAGTACTATTAATGTCACGTGTTGCCTCTTTAAACAAAAGAGGTCTGTCTTGTAGCTTCTTTTCTTGGTCATAATTCTTTTCCCTCTCAGAATTTCCGGAGCCTCTCTGGAGCTGTAATGCGTAGTTCTCATTAACCCGTTCTATGTTTGTTTTCTGAAGATTTTCAAAGGCATTTTTAATAGCATTTTTACAGGCTTGTTCAACTGCCTGCCGTACTTCCTCAAATAGAAGTTTTTTTAATTGTTCCACAGATAATTGAACAGTATTTGTATCTTCTAAGTCGAACATCACCGTTTCTCCTACTAGTCTTAGACTTTGATATATAGTTTTATTACAAATCCACAGTTTAAAAAGGGCGATTGCAGCTACTTTAGCATTCATGGCGGACCATGATGCTCCATTTGTTCGCTTCCATGTCGAAACAAACCGGTCCTGTCCCACTCTCCACTGTCAGTGAAACACCCGGTCAAGTCTCCTGCGGACCAGACCTCTCTCCAGGAGGCTGGTGAAACCCGTCAGTATGGATACCCGGGGGTCTCCAAAAAGACGAAGAAGGACGGGGCTCATCGGGAGCATCCCGACTGAGCACCCGCGATGCTGTGCCGTTGCCCTGGAAGGCTTCAGTGGGAAGGAAACAGTTTCGAGCACTATCAAGTTCTTGAAGACATTCCACCTACCGTCACCTAGTAATTTCTCCTCAAAGGCAATGTTATAGTTGTTTAAACTTTAGCTGAACTGGCTTATTCTGTAGGAGTTATTTTCTCCCTATTCTCAAGTATCTAAAGCATACTAATTTCTCTGATGTACAGCTTCTTAAAAGGGATACATGGGTCCCAATTGATGACATGTTCCAACGAAAGAAAAATTGTAGAAGAGATAAGATTCTTCCTCAGACGAGAACTTTTTTCTTTAATTCCTACTCTAATATTTCCTGAATTATATAATGGCAGAACACAGCAAAGTAGGACAGTGTTAGCACAATTACTTAACAGAACTGAAGCACAACTTTAGGCGTTTCATAAATATTACCATTTTAGGCTGGTTCAGACTCTCACTATTCCAGAAACATCATGGGTGACCTCCCCTGCTTTGCATGCCGTATGATACAAGATATGCCTTCCATCACATTATACGTACAATGAACATGACTGCCCGATGCCTCACACCCATATGGGTTTTCCGGACGGGCAAGTACAAAAGCTGCCCATAATATGCTTCTTATCTCTTCATTTCTCACTGAGGCAGCAGGTAGAGAAAACTTGGTAAGAATCCTAAACTGCTTATTTATGGGACTATTATCAAAATAGGAATAGTCAATATATAATCAGTGCACTTCTACTCATAAGTCAAGGCTCTAGAACATTCACATGGAACTTCATTAAGCTTCTGGTGGGGAAGTCATAATGTACATAAAGAATATATGAATACCAAAAAAGGCTACCTCTCCTCAATAATTACTAAAATATCAATGCAGCCTAATTTTCAAAAGTATTTATATTATGCTAGTACAGCTTTTAAAGCACTTTTAGTTTTTTCCCCTCCCTTATAGTCAAGCATACTAGGTCAGCTTTCACTGCATAACAAAGTAACTGTTACACTGCTTGGCTACCTCTCCTCAATAATTACTAAAATATCAATGCAGCCTAATTCTCAAAAGTATTTATATTATGCTAGTACAGCTTTTAAAGCACTTTTAGTTTTTTCCCCTCCCTTATAGTCAAGCATACTAGGTCAGCTTTCACTGCATAACAAAGTAACTGTTACACTGCTTGGCTGTTTGCATTCTCGCCGTGTTACTCATTGGCATGACTGTCACTTATGGGTAAAATCAGGATTTATTCAACCAGTGCTGTGGCAGCCACAGGAGTCAGCCTTAGGTCACTTCTGCCTCTTGAGATTTGCAAGGCAGCCTCTTGGATTTCATTACACAGTGTCTTTACATTGTGCTACAGAGACATTCATCTGGCTGCGTTACAAGGTTTGTTTCTTGCATGAATGCCCAGCTCTTCCCCCAGTCTTGTCTGGAATCCAAGAATCTCTATTCCCGTTGTCAGAATGCATAATACATAAAAATCACAGGGCATTTGCGAGTAGAAATATAAAACAGATATCTGAGGCATGATGTACAGTGCCGTCATTTGAAAGGCCTTTGACTACAGCACAGCACAGAATTCCCAAATGCCACCTGATCACAACAAAGTTCTTTTGTCCAAAGTGCTGGTAAGATTAATTAGATAAGCAAATACACCAGTGTAATACTTTTATACTAACAATTAAAGCACACTCAAGACAAACTTTAAAAGCCAATGTAATTTAAAATTAGAGTAGTTCAATAATGGAAAACTACAAAATGAACTACCAGAATATAAATGTATCATCTGAAGATGGATATCTGAAGATTTAGATTGACAAAACATGTCATGATAAGCATTTAACATACCTGCCAATGCTGAGTCACAGCATTCCATACTCCCACCTTCCCTGTATGACTAGTAGCCACCAACTGGTTGCCAATGAAGAAGAGAGCATCCACAGGTACACCAAGGCTGAATATTCCTATCAAAATATACCAGAGTCTATAAAAAGTCTGCTTCCAAAATAACAATAAAAGCATAAAGGCAGCAATCAATTCCTGCAGAATATACACAGGAGTTTTTCAATTACTGTTTGTAAAATATGACAGAACAGATAGCACTAATTGCTGAGACAACTGAAGACTGGATGACACTTTAGGCGGATCCTGCATTGAGCTGGGGGTTGGACTAGATGGCCTGTATGGCCCTTTCCAATTCAGTGATTCTATGAGATGCAGCAACACAGTCAACTAGGTTGCAGTCCATGCAGGAGGAGATGAATGTTGTATAACCTTTTGCCAAATATATAAGATTCAGTGTTAAAGCACATTAACCACCACTGAATTTGTACATGTGGTTACTAGTACTAAAAGACATCAAACCATATCTGTTTAAACACAGAGTAATTGAAATCATGTTAACAATCAACTAATGTATGCTAATATTAAGCATATATAGGTACATGCCCATACATTGCTTTTGCTACCACCTTTCAAGTATACATCTGAGTGAGAACAAATATTTTTGACTCTTCCTTTTTTATAACGTCAAATCCTATGGAGCAGATGCATAAGGATTCAGGTGGTCAGAGTTCTTTCCCACCTGCCCCATTCACCAAAATGTTGATAACAGGAGTCATGTAATCTGGATGGACAAGAGGCCAGGATGGAGGCAAAGTTGCAGCAAGAAGCACTAAATGATGCCAACACCATTCCTGCACAAATGGAATTTAAGCCAATGGAAGATTGGGGGGGGGCAATTTCGCCTGGCTCCTCCCTCCTCACTCAAGTCACCTGAGCCACATGGGTTTCCCCTCCCACACGCAAGTTCCTACAATCTCTCAGTGTTTTGGGGATCACAGGGGACTGCTGGGAGACAGTAAGAAAGACATGTTATTAGTCTCCTTATGCATATGCTCCGTAGGATCACCGTCAACTGAGGCACTCACAATGGTTACTCTGTTTTAATTTACCATGAAGAATTCGGAGGTGTAAATAACTGTAGTTCAAAGGCTGGGCTGACCTAATTTTTAAGACCTTTAAGCAACATCTGGGATCAGCCAACTTACTATAAATGGATTACCTTGCTTCAAACACACCCACATTTGTAAATGACAAATGATCTATGAACTGTAATCAGAATGCTGGCATGTGTGAAGGTTTATTAGTTCATTGTTAATATTTAGTAAGAATGAAAACTGCATAGAGAGTCAAGAGTGAAAAGACTTGTACTTTTCCAAGTTTATTTGCCTGGGGGTGACTTGATGGAACACTTGCCAGCGACATCAATCAGATCAGAATACTAAGCTTACAGTTCCATAGACCACAGCAGAGAAGTTACAAGTATGCTGCTATATGAAACACCTTCTGTAGTGTGGTTCATACTGTAATGTATTATGAAGCTGTTATACAAATGCAATTATGTGGAACTGAAGTTCAACGAAGACCTTTCCAAGACACTTACAGTATCTAAATTTTACAAAGGTAAGTTGTGATACCAAGAAACAACATGAACAAAGTTTGAGTCCAGTGGCACCTTCAAGACCAACAAAGTTTTATTCAAGGTATATGTTTTTGTGTGCAAGCACACTTCTTCAGAAACAGAATTTCCTCAACCATTACATATTGAAGGGGGGTGGGGGTTAGTTGCCAGGAAGGGCCAATTAGGGTCAAGACAGTGACAGAAACAAAACTGGAAATTACCAGTCCATACATATAGGTAGAGGGTGAGCAGTAAATTATCATACAACATAATGAAGATGTTTAACAGATACAAGGATCAAACAAGATGTTATTTTAACCTTAGGTTTTCTGACAGCAACCAATAAGTCTGCTGCAGTGATTTAATTATTATGCCAAATAATTTTTTCAGGGCAAATATATGCAACAGTCTGGCACATAAAAGCAGGCAATAATAAAAACAGAGAAACAACTTGAATTGATTACTTTTGAGGAGGTTGAGGTTCAGGGAAATCAAGAAAGACAGCATGAATAGTCTGAAGGAATTTAAAGTGTCATTGCTGCTTAGGCTCAACAATGTTGACGTTCGTCTACAGGAAAGACGATGGTATAAGTAATGACAGGTTTTTGTCTTAAGGGGCCTTCTCAGTAAAATACTGCTTATAGCAGCAATCCAGTAGGGGTATCTTATGTAAGTAATATTGAAAGGAAAACAGCCTCTGGGAGAGCTCTATCATGGAGATGCCAGCCCTTGCAATTTTCCATGGATGGTGTTGTCAGGTCCTGAAGAGTGTTTGTAACAACAAATTGTTTCTTTTACAGGACCTGAACAAAGCGCTACCTCACTATCGCAAGGCAGGGCTGCTGCTGTTAGCCTTTGCAAGACTGGCCTGTAAGGTTCTCTGAAAGAGAAGAGTCATCCTTGATTAGATCACTAAATGAACTGAATGAAATCATTTGGGAGAATATTCATTTCAATACATTCATACTTAAAAAGGGACACGTAGAATGGTTACACTTCAGAACAAAATCCTGTTCATGATTTTTTAAATCATTTTCCAGATTTTAACCACTAGGTTTCCTTTGTTTTAAAAAGACTAGTTCACATTTAAAAATTAAATACTTTAAAATGAAGTTTTGGAGACTGAGGATCTAACCCCCCCCAAAAAATGATTTTCTAAGTTTTGCATGTTACCCCCCGTCCCCGAAAACCGAGGGTCTTGTTTAATTATCTGCTGTATGCCTACAGGTTCTCTATGCCAAGATGTCAGAGAGTTCCTATTTGGCAGATTGTTTTCCATTTTCAGTTGCCATCAATTGCAAGGATCTTCAGGATGTAAGAGTTAAAAAATCCCTGTCTGCTTGACTATATCAACTATACAGTACTATATAGTGCAATGGGTAGAAGCTGCAGACAGCAGAAAGTACTTTTGTCATTATTTCAGCTTTCCATTTTAACAGGCAAGAAAGAATGAGATCCTTGTAAATCCTTCCAACTCAAACTACAGAACAGAGAGGGTGCAGCATATCCCCAACTCAGTTCCCTTCCATGCTCTTTACTACTTAGAAATCTTTTGAGCCATTGGTCTCTGAAAGAAATTGGATTGGTGCCTTAATATTATACATTATTGTGTGTCTTTCTGTGAATGAAGTTGATACTCCACCTTGGGGTCATACCCTATTGCTCCTAACTGCTTTAAACTTCTTGGAAATGCTGAAGATATTTATTCGAAACAAGCGAAATTAAAACCAGAAACCTCATCTTGAAATTAAAACCAGAAACCTCATCTTGAAATCCATACTTTGGACTTTGGATCTCATACTTTGGACTGTGAGCAGATCTATTTGAGTACCTCATAACCCTTGCAGAATTACAACGTTTTGATTATTTGCTGTCAACTTGCAAGTAATTGGTTTACTTTTTGTAAATTCATTATTTGGATGACTGTTACTTTACTTCTTTATTCGATTATTTGGAATAGGTTTTGTATTAGATGAACAGTTTTGTTAAGAAATAATCAAATTTATATTGAAATGATCATACTTTATGAAAAAATATTTGTTGTTTTTTGTGCTTTCTTTCACAGTCATATTTCCTATATTTCTTTAGTACTACCAGCATGGATGGAGTGCAATTGCTTTGAAAAGCCACACCCTTCCTTCTATTGCTGCAAAGTGACAGTTGGGTCTGAAAATAATCTTCCATGACTATACTGCCGTGGTGCATAGATACAGGAATGAAAGATAACTAAGAAGTGTTTACTCTTCATTTTTGATTTGTGGCATAGAACAATTTTCTATTCTATCTGAATTAAGCCAACTGGATATTCACTATTCTGAAATGTATTTTTCCTACTAACATGTTGGTTTCTTCTAGGTCTTAAATTACTTGAAGATAGGAAACCAACCCCATCGCCAGTCTCTCTGTCATCACATAACTGGTTTCATAAAAATGTACATATCAAGACTCTTCATCTAAGCCGATGAGTAAATCAAATGTATGGTGACAGCTCTTCATTGCTGAAAGAAACAATCTGTCATTACTGTTAAACCATTACTTAAATGCTACTTTTGGAACTCAACAGATTCCTCAATACATTCTCTCTTCCCACCCTCAGAAGCTGCCAGTGATATTTGGAAACAAGCATGCATTTTAATAAGCAGGACAAGCTATCAATCAGGTCTCTATTGTGGAGTGTTTGACTTCTCTGAAAGCCTTTTTCATATTTATACACCTTCTGGTAATGTGAAGCCTTTGGCTCTGGAGTTGTCTGATGGCCAATGCTGGGCATCTGTGCTAATATCTTCTCAAAAGATTATTAGTGGCAAAGCATTGCCCAAATTGTATTTTTTGAAGGTTATCAAAAGGAGACCTTGAGAAACATGGCTTTTAGTAAGAACAAGACAAGCTGGCAGTCATTTCAAACTGTCATCTCTAATTCCCACAGTTAGGCTCACATATGAAGCTGAAGTAAGTCAGGCACAAATGGAATTACTTTCTACTCATTTTCACAATAGGCCTTCAAAAACACTTCAATAAGCTACATATGCCAAAATCCATCCATTAAAGCAACTAGATTTTAGAATGTTATCTTGTTTCTTCTCAAGATGCTTTTTTTTTGTCCTATAAGTAATGGTCAGAGAGGAAGCTATTTGAAAAACAGGCATTAAGTGTACATTAAATTCATTCAACATTTGGAGATATTTGTATTATAATTTGGAAACACTGAAATGACACACACTGGCAGCTAAAGAAAATCAACACACCTATTTCACTACCGCTGCCACCATCTTGAATGCTCCATAGGATGATGCTGCTCTCAGAGGCAACAGCAACCATTTTATCTTTGTCTCCATGGGGACCGCCAACAACTTTGGCATTTAGAGCCACACGCTCAATTGTCCAGTCTAAATATGGACTTGTAAACACCTGCTGCCATCCAGAGGATTCTTTGATTCTAAGAAAAAGAGACATATTTTTAAAATGAACCCAAGTTTCTGAAAACAAATTTTGAGATGTACCCCAAGTTAAGAACAATTATAAGTTACACTAATATCTAGGGAGCACATAAATTATTTCAGATATTTTATACCTTAAAAAGTATCAGCAAGATAGAAGTGGTATCTAGTATAACTTCAGAGATCTTAAATCTAGGCAAATGCTCCAATAACTAATAGAACTATAATGACTTACCAATTTTGAACTTATATACTAATAAAGGGCAAAACACAGCTTGTCCAGTATTCTAAACATGGATACACATATTACACATAATCACAAGAATTCCCTCCCATAGGCAGACAGCATTCAATAAATGATTAGCATCACAGGGATTATCCTCCTTTCTGCCCATACATGTTTGCGGATAATTATGCTGTTAAATTGAGGAACTTGTTTAAAACCCCCAAAAGACTAGGCGCTGCAGCAGTAACACACAGCTAGCCTTTTCTTTAAAAACAAAAACAAAACCCAGATATATCAGGAAAACTGAAGATACAGCTCATTATATCCTAAAGCAATAGCCCCCCCCCCAAATCTCAAACAATTCTTGAAGAGGATGTTTCTAAGAGATAAAAAAATTTATGAAGTCAAAATATGTTTCGACACATTTCTACAGCTTAGTACTTCAGTAGGTATCATAGAACTAGAATTCCAAACAAAAAAAGGATTTATGTAAATACTGAGATTGAAGATTCCTCAAGTGTCTAAAAAATAGGGAAATAGTCTTGGTGGTGGCAGCAAACACCTTACTTTGAACACCATTGTAAGAGCTATTCTGTATGTTAGGGCACTTATCACAGCCATAAAAATATGATGTGTTAAAGCACTGAGTACGCAGATAATAAAAAACCCTAGGTATTATGCCAACTTGCATGAAAAGGTTACTGAAATAGAGGGGAAGGGAAGAGTACAGCACTCTAAGTCTAAATATACTTGCAGTTCTCGAAGAGCGGGGAGTGGCTTGAAACTACAAAGTTATACAAGCACTCTTGTGTGAAAAGCATGGAGCAGGTCTTTTGAGCTAAGCTGTCTGTCAACTACAATCTCATTCTAACTGTTTACTGTTTAATATACACACATACAGTTTGCATCAGAGTGGTAGGTAAAATGGCACATCTTCCACAGCATAACTACTTTTACTATGATTATCAGGTCTAAAACATATCACTGATGTGCTTGGCAATGGTACCTACTCCTAGATTAGCAGAATCAGCTCTTTCGGCTTTAACCAGAGCCAGTTTGATATGCAGAACCACTCTCATGGTTATGACTGTGGCAACCCACCCTTAATGCAGTAATCCTGGGACTATGACTCTCAGGATCTCACCTTCAGAAAACAAAAATCCTGATGTGTGGCTTAGGGTAAATGTTTATATAGACAAATGTTTATATAGGCATTGTTCAAGTAAAGAAATTATGAGAGAGGATCTAAGGAACCATGCCCCAAAGAGCAACTTACAAGTAGTTTTCAAAAAGATAAACTGAAAAAATGGTACTACCCATCTTATTCCCACCTATAACAAACTGCAAAATGTGCATATGCAGCTACAATCCAGTTGTGATGACCAGCTACTATCAAAACTTTTCGTGGATCCACAGGAAACCCTTAAAAACAACACAAAAAATATATTAAAAATATATAGCAGAAGTTAAGCAAAAGAATGGACAGTAATATCTCTAATTCTCTTTATTACCACTATTTTATTTTTCAGGGTATATACAACTCTACAGTTATACAGCAAATGGCCTTCAGGTCTCTCATGGTTTACCAGGCAGGGGCACACTCAATCTGGGGCTTCAACAGCTTGAACTCTAGGTTTTCCAGCAAAAGGAGAGGAGTGTGGTGGAGTTACAGCTCATCTTGACATACCTCTGGGATGCAGGCTAGGAAAACCTATGGGGCAGACTAAGGCTGCTTCTTGCTTGATGCCAGGGTCGGATTGCCCATAATGATGGCATGCCTCTCGAGCCCAATGAATTGGGGGGGGGGGGATAAGAGACTGCGGCTCTGGTAAAACATCTGATTGGCATGCAATGGTCCCAGGTTCAATCCCCAGGATCTCCAGTTAAAGGATCAGACAGTAGCTGATGTGAAGACTTTTGCCGGAGACCCTGGAGAGCCACTGCCAGTCTGAGTACACAATACAGACTTTGATGGACCAACAGTCTGGCTCAGTGTGAAGCAGTTTCCTGTGCGTTTGAAGTTCCCATGCTGATCATAGACCTTCAATAAGGCTCAGATCAGCTTTTAATAAATAAATTCCAGCAGAACCCAATTTTCCTGTATCTTTAGTTTTGGGAATGGTGAGCAAATAGGGTTTGCTATTGATCCAGTATTTTTAACCAGGATATGGCTCTAGCTACAAAAGCATGAGGCAAACACTAGTAAGTCGTGACCATGGTTAATATTGGGACAAACATGACAGCAAACCAAAGCTGGGGAGGGAGGGACTTGGGGGAATGAAAACACACACATTTCTATAATCTGTTTGTGACATTACATCTTTTCTCTCTAACCATGACCAGCAGCAGAACAGCTAACTTACATAATTTTCAAAGGTGGGAGATGATTATGTGACCACAAGGCAGCAGCCAGTGCCTGAGAAGAAAGTCACGCACCACTTAGCAGTATGTAAATGGGCTGAGGGGGTGGGATTAGCCAGCACTGTAGCCAATGCAACGGAGATGCTGGCAGCCAAGTATGAGAGAGGGCTGTAAAGAGCAAAGCCATCTCAAAAGGACTCTGGCTGCAGACTATATAAAGGAGGAACAGAAGAAGCAATGGATAACTTTCTTGCAGTTCGGACCACTGATCTACTGTAGAGGCAGAGGAGATTCCTCTCCCCCTAGTATGAGCAGGTCTTTTCTCAAAACCTCCACATAACCAAGCTCCTGCCTGTATATACTTGTCACTTGTATACTGCTTGTACCGTTCTTCAGTCTGTACTGGACAGTCATAGAAAACAAAATATTTCCACTAAATCCTAAACAAGTCACAGTGGTATACTTTTTCATGCATTGCACTGATACCTAATTTTGAATTTTTAGGTGCAAGTATAAGTAACCTTTCTATAAAACCTTAATTTATTTACAGTATTTATAGTCCACTTTCCTCACTGACAGATTACACAGTATGGGTCAAATACGACAGAATGAATTTAATTAAGATTACTGTTCTCACCTAGCCTGACTGTGTCCTCCCCAGTACCAGCAAGTGAGGGCTGTATATTGACTCCTCGGGTCTCACTTTCAGGACAGCTCTGAGGTAGTCTATTATCAGCAGTTGCCCCTGTAGAATTGCTGATCTTACGACTTGGAATGCCTAAGAAAAGAGACAGACATTTACTTGGCTTCAATGAAGACTGCTATGTCTTCAGTGATAGCTAATACATATGTTCATTCAAAATACTAATCACTGTTCTGCTTTACAACTGTACTGAAACCTGAATTTGAAAGCAGGATGTCAGTCTTGAAAGTACGACAAATATTCTAATATTATGTCCCCTCTTGAAGGGATTTGCTGATTATAATCTTAGTTTCTACACCAGACCATAATTCTAATCAGAAAGCCTATGATATAAGTATAGGTATTACTAACAGCAACTGGAGAAGGATTCTGGAGTTTGCCTGAGAAACAGAACACAGTAGAAAAACACAATAAGGGCTTGAACTTATGTACAGTTCTGGTCACCGCACTTCAAAAAGATATTAAAGCACTGGAAAAAGTGCAGAGAACGGCCACTAAAGTGATTAAGGGATGGAATACTTTTCCTATGAAGAAAGGTTAAAGTGGTTAAGGCTCTTTAGCTTGGAGAAATGACAACTGAGGGGTAACATGATAGAGGTTTACAAAACTATGCATGGGATAGAGAAGGCAGAGAAAGAAGTACTTTTCTCCATTTCTCACAATACAAGAACTTGTGGGTACTCAATGAAATTAAGATAAAAGGAAGTATTTCTTCATCCAAAGAGTGGTTAACATGTGGAATTCACTGCCGCAAGAAGTGGTGGTAGCTACAAACACAGACAGCTTCAGTAGGGAACTGGATAAACATATGGAGCAGAGGCTGATAACTTGTGGCTATTATCCACAAGTTATAGCTGAAACACTATGACTGGGGCAGTGATGCTATATTTATTTATTGCTATGGATTTTTGGTGCTTGGGGGGCAACAGTGGGAGGGCTTCTGGAGTTCTGGCTCCGCTGCTGGCCCTCCTGATGGCACCTGGGTTTTGGCTACTCTATGACACCATTGGACTGGATGAGCTATTGGCCTGATCCAACATGGCTTCTCTTAAGTTCTTAAGTTGAAGCTTTATCACTGACCTCAGCAGCCAGCCATAATGAAAGTGTGGAAGTCCTTAGAGTCTTTACAAATAGCAAGAATCCAATAGATGACTAGTTCAAAATTCCACTGAAGAACCAAAAAATGCTCAAGCCTTCCATGGTTCCAGAAACAGAAAGGTTCAAAACAGTTATTTCTTGCTGAGGTCAGCAAGACAAAGCAGTACACACTAATACCTGGAGGTGGGAGATATCCATGGAAAAGGACACTTCCACATGATGAGCGCTCCAACTCTTCACACAAGAGCAATCTTCTTACTGGAAGAAAAAGAAGTATCCACTAAGAACAAGCCATATATATGAAAAATAAAGCCGGGATTTCTTTAGTTGCTTTTTACAAAAACAATTCTAGATTGCAAATGCCAACTTAGAAACAGCTGAGTTCGCTATGGATCCAAATCTCCATCTGATTCTATACCATTCTGCCAGCTGGCTCACAAACAGGGCCAGTAAACTGATCACCAAATTCAAACCAGTGGGTAATTTCAAAACAAATATTTACCTAAAGGCGTGATTCCATAAAACTCTGCTTCATGCCTCAGTACATTAATGCTTACTCCTCTGTAAAAAAGAAAACAGGTAGAAAACAGAAGAACTGTTTGAACACCAAGAAGTTTTGTAGAACAGAAACTAAAATTATAAACACAAACAGTCAAACCTAAATCTCTTGAAGTCTTTTCATGTAAACAAATCGCTTTGATCAGATAAAGGAAAACAACTACTCATGCTATTGTTAAACAGAAACCTCATGGAAAGATGAAACGCGTATTCTTTGATAAGAAGCATTATCATCAATAACTTTAACTGCTGTTCTTTGAGCCACTGTAAACCACAGAACTTAGAGAAACTTCTTGGATACATAGAAAGATACTAAGAGGCCGGTCTAATACAAGTATGTCTCTCTCACGTACCTAGAATAAATTCTCTTCAGTCTGAAGGAGTGCTGAGCTATGCATCTCCAGGCTGTATTGAGATTATGACACACTGTACAGCTCTCATGTCCAAGGCATCAGTCTGCAAAGACTACAGCCTTTAAGAAGAACTTCAAGATCTCACACATGAGAATGTGTGAAGACTTTTGCAAAAGCTTGAGAGATAAACTATCACAAGAAACTATTACAATCAACAGGATTCCCATTCACCTAGAACTTCTGCAAAAATCTATTACAACTGCAAAAGGACAGAACAACTGAATTATTCTGTCACTTATAAAGGCCTATTTCTGACATTACTGCAAAAAGTAGGGATAGATTTTGAAACTATTTTTAATAATTCTCTAATAGTGTTTTATAATCAGCATCCCCTTGTGTTTTTAAAATATTGAGAATTAAAGTTCCTTACCGCAAGTCTAGTTCCTTTGTTCGAAGGAAATTTAAAATAGGCGCAAATGCTGCAGGATCTCTGTCAATAAATATCTACAAATAAATGATATCCCATTTATTAATCTTGCTTAAAACTTTGAAAATATGGGTATGATCATGACAAATAAGAATATTTTTAAGTCATGATGACTGTAATGGCTTAGATTTAAGCATATATTCCCACTGAAACCAACAGGAAGTATAAAATCTTAATTTGGGCATTATTATGCCATATATGTATGATAAAATCATAACACAATACAAGATAACTGAGCCTCAATAAAGCAAGGCAAATATGAAACCACACAAAACCAATGCTCCCTCTAAGCTGTGGCGACTTGTGAGCTACTGGCATTAAAGTTGTGAGCAAGTGATTTGGCTACTGCATAAATTAGTTGGAGCCACCCTTAAGAACATAAGAACATAAGAGACGCCAATGTTGGATCAGGCCAAAGGCCCATCTAGTCCAACACTCTGTCACACAGTGGCCAAAAATACCAGGTGCCACCAGGAGGTCCACCAGTGGGGCCAGGACATTAGAAGCCTTCCCACTGTTGGCCCTCCCAAGCACCAAGAAGACAGAGCATCACTTGCCCTAGAGCCCCTATCTATACCTTGTGGGTAATAGCCACTGATGGACCTCTGCTCCATATGCCTATCTAATTCCCTTTTGAAACCGTCCATGCTTGTAGCCGCCACCACCTCTTGTGGCAGTGAATTCCATGTGTGAATCACTCTTTGGGTGAAGAAGTACGCTCAGCAATTTCATGGAGTGCCCACGAGTTCTTGTATTGTGAGAAAGGGAGAAAAGTACCTTTTTCTCTACCTGTTCTTTCCCATGCATAATCTTGTAAACCTCAATCGTGTCACCCCTCAGTCGTCTTTTCTCCAAGCTAAAGAGCCCTAAGTGCTTTAACCTTTCCTCATAGGGAAAGTGCTCCAACCCTTTTATCATTCGAGTTGCCCTTTTCTGCACTTTTTCCAAAGCTATAATATCCTTTTTAAGGTGTGGTGACCAGAACTGCACACAGTATTCCAAATGAGGTCTCACCATTGATTTATATAGGGGCATTATGATATTGGCTGATCTGTTTTCAATACCCTTCCTAATAATCCCCAGCATAGCATTGGCCTTCTTTATTGCAGTCACACACTGTCTCGACATTTTCAGTGAGTTATCTACTACGACTCCAAGATCTCTCTCTTGATCAGTCTCTGCCAGTTCAGACCCCATCAATGGGTATTTATATTTAGGATTTTTGGCTCCAATGTGCATCACCTTGCACTTGGCCACATTGAACCCCATTTGCCATGTTGACGCCCACTCGCTCATCCTTGACAGATCCCTTTGGAGTGCCTCACAATCCTCACTGGTTTTCACCACCCTGAACAACTTCATATCATCTGCAAATTTAGCCACTTCACTGCTTACTCCCAACTCCAAATCATTAATTTGGCCCCTTCCTGAGCTAAGACAAAAATGTGTGAGCTTAGAGGAAACACTGCTCAAAACAGCCCCTTTTCTCATTTTTAAAATTTTCCTATGAAAGTGCAATACCAGCCATAGTAAGCCTGTTCAGATGTCAGCTTCATCCCTAAAACAGAACCTCTAAAGCAATACTGAGAATAGAATTTCCCATCTCTATCCAAAGTGAAGAAGCAGTTACACAGAAATCTTGTGATTTTACCCTAAATAGAGTTTTTGGGGAAAGCAGCTTCTGAACAAGGTATAACTTCTTATCACATTTGTATTCCACCCTTTCTCCAAGAAGCTGGGGACAGCACACATGGAGTTATCACATTTTGTCTTCTGATTAGGGCTACCTTTAGAGGAAAGGACAGGCCCAAGCTCAGCCAGTAACTTCGGTGGATGAGAGCAGATCTGACACAAGGTCTGCATAGAAGTCCTCCAAGATTTACTCCACTACATCACATTGATTCTTTAGTTTAGTGGCAATTTTTAATTTATGTCCTATGAATTGAAAGCAAATTGACTGCGGAATGAATGTCCACTCCACTCCACTCCACTCAAGGGTAGTATGCAGTATGCAAAGAAGACCCCTCAGCACATACATTTTTTGTTTGTCAGTTTACTACTCTCCCCCCCTCCAACATATATCCTCCAATGTTATGCTAGGGATTATTAGGAAGGGTACTGAAAACAGATCAGCCAATATCATAATGCCCCTATATAAATCAATGGTGTGACCTCATTTGGAATACTGTGTACAGTTCTGGTCAGCACACCTTAAAAGGATATTATAGCTTTGGAAAAAGTGCAGAAAAGGGCAACTCGAATGATAAAAGGGTTGGAACACTTTCCCTATGAAGACAGGTTAAAGCACTTGGGGCTCTTTGGCTTGGAGAAATGACGGCTATGGGGTGACATGATCGAGGTTTATCAGATTATGCATGGGATAGAGCAGGTAGAGAAAGAGGTACTTTTCTCCCTTTCTCACAATTCAAGAACTCGAGGGCACTCAATGAAATTGTTGAGCGGTCGGGTTAGAACAGATAAAAGGAAGTACTTCTTCACCCAAAGAGTGATTTAACACATGGAATTCACTGCCACAGGAGGTGGTGGCAGCTACAAGCATGAACGGCTTCAAGAGGGAATTAGATAAGCATATGGAGCAGAAGTCCATTAGTGGCTATTAGCCATAAGCAGTGTTCCCTCTAAGCTGAGTCAGTGTGAGCTAGATCAGTTTTTTAGCCTCCGGCTCACACATTTTTGTCTTAGCTCAGGAAGGATGCCTCCAGAGCAAACTAATCTATGCAGTAGCCAAATCACTCGCTCAGAACTTTAATGCCAGCAGCTCACAAAGCAGAATTTTTGCTCATGAGACTCCACAGCTTAGAGGGAGCATTGGCCACAAGGTATAGATAGGGAGTCCGGGGCAAGTGATGCTCTGTCTTCTTGGTGCTTGGAGGGGGGGCAACAGTGGGAGGGCTCCTAGTGTCCTGGCCCCACTGCTGGACCTCCTGATGGCACCTGGTATTTTTGGCCACAGTGTGACAGAGTGTTGGACTGGATGGGCCATTGGCCTGATCCAACATTGGCTTCTCTTATGTTCTTATGTTCATATACAAATAAAAGATTTGTTATGCATCACTGGGAACCAGGGTAGCCGATTAACCAAGCTGCTACAGCAGCCAAGGCCAGGACTTACTATCTGCTCCTCTACAGCCTGAGAGGAGGCAGGAGGAGCAGGTAGCAGGTGCCGGTGGTCTCCCACCCATCAGCACTGCCTGCTCAGCATGAGCCAGCACCCTTTCCAGTCTTCACATTCTGCACACTGCACAGAGCTGATTAGTGGTATGGGGGCAAGATGAACATTCTGGGATTAGGTGCCACCCACTCCATAGTAGTATGAATGTCCCTCCTGACCCCAGGGTCCTCCCAGTAGAAGTATATTATATTTCTTGCCTGGATTGAGCAGAAAAGGGTCATCACTAATTCCCTTCTTCCATTGAAAGACTCCCATTCCACACACCCTCCCCACAGTTCTGTTCTCAGCTATGATTCCAGCGTGCTACTGCAGGAGGTGAGAGGTCAGAAAGTTCGCTACTATGAACACCACTCCACTCTCACCAAGTAGGATCCAAGGCCTTATCTTGAAGCATTTTGCATCTCTTCATAGTTACTTTCTCCCAGTTCTCTAACAAGTCACTCATTTTAATGGTGAGACGAGACTATTTCATTTTGAATAGATACTCCCTAAAATTTGAAAATGTTCCCCATGAATTTGTCTACCAATGGCTATTAGCCACAATGATTAAATGGAACCTCCATGTGCAGAGGCCGCAACCTTCTGAATATCAGTGTTATAATGTAAGTATGAGATGCTTTGGCCTACTTGTGGGCCTTTAATGGCAACCACTGGGAGAAAGAGTTTGCTGGAATTGGCGCAATCTTACATCTGCCACCCAGCTCTGTATCTCATCAAAACCTCCTGGTGATGAGAAGAGGTCCTGAATTGTAGCCTGTCCACTGATGTTAAGTGGCTGAGAGTGAACAAATTGAAACTAAACCCAAATTGAAACTAAACCCTGATAAAACAGAGGTGGAGAAGGCAGAGACCTTCAAGGACATTGTGCTTCCCACCTTCAATGGGGTTCAGCTGACCCTTGCAGACTCTGCTAAGGGTTTACTGGATGCAATATTTCTTCTGGAGAAGCAAGGTCATGCAGCTGCAAAACACTTTGTTCCAACTTAGTTTAAAATGGAAGATGGCCCACTACCTTAATGTGGCTGATATGGTCACCAGGATCCATGCCATGGTAACACTAGCACTAGACCAAATGTAAGGCACTCTACATAGGTCTCCCATCAAAGTCAACTTGAGGACTCCAGTTGGTGCAGAATGCTGCAGCACAGTTATTATCAGTAGCCTGGTGTAGCACATATATTATACTCATTCTGCAATTACTCCATCAGTTACCAGGTTCAATTCAAGACCCAGGATGCTGGTATCTGTCGGACTGTCTCCTCCATAAGAGCTTTGCTTGTCAGAGCAGGGCCTTCTACAGGTACTGCCCTGCAAATGGGCAAGATCAACAACTGGCCATGCATGTGCATTCTGTTGTGGCCCCTGCCTTATGAAATGACCTGCCTGAAAAGATAAGGAAGACTCCCACTCTCCTGGCATTTTGCAAATTATGCCAAAATGAATAATTCAGGATGACATTTTGGAAAGGAAATAGGGCTTAAGTATAACAGAGTGATTAAATAAGAATACTTTAATAAACGGAAACATACTGTAGACTATATTACTGTGTTTAGTACATATTGTTAGTGCCTGCATTATCCAACTATGCAATATTTCTATGCCATTTAATATGCCAAGCTAACATTTATGCTTTGTTCCAGATTTAACTTGGTTTTAAATTTCTGCATCTTAATCCAATTACATTGCTTATTAGATGTCCCATCTTACTGACTGCATTGACTTATGTCCACCAGACAGATTATAAGTAATATTAACAAACAAATGTTCCCACGTTTCTCTAACTGGCTAGACCAGTTAGGGTACAAGCATTACATATTAGCATCACCATGTTTGTTACAATTATTTAGAAATCCACATTTATATACTTTGTATACCTATATTAGATCAAATATTCATATCCCAAGAAATTAAAACATAGAATACTCACAGCACCAGTTTCATCTTTCAGTGTGGAAATTCTTCCACTCAACAAACTGAAAAACAACAAAAATAAGTTCAAGCTTATCTTGAGAAGGGAGTAGAAACAAAGATAATGATTTCACAGCCTTCTTATATTCTATATATTAATAAAGGCTCATGGCAGAACTACAAAATGTGAAGGAATTACAGAATTCCAAACCTTGCTGTTGTCCTCATAAAGCTTGTGCAGGGCATTAGCAGGTATGGGAGAGATAAAGGTAACCCTCTCCTCTGTCTGTGATTCTCTACTGCAAATATAACCCCAAAAGCCTTTATTTTGGCAGACAGTCTTGAGAATGCATATTAGCTGAAATAATGTGCAGGTCTAACCTAATTTTTGTACTGACTTAAGTTCAGGAAAGCATTTCTTAGATCCAAGTTCACCAATGAGATATAAAAGCAGGTCTAGTCTCATGAGATCTTAATGGACATACATGCCATATGAGACTTGCATGAAATCAAACAGCAGTGGTAGAATTAGGTTTGGAGAATGTATTCTAGTGATAAAACTACAGGCTATCAAGGGAGACAGAAAAATGCATGGTGTGTGTTCTAGGACTGGCACAGGGAAAATGACCATGAACCCAACACTAGCCAAAAAAGGGAAGACTCAAAAAAAGATAATTATGCGGCCTTCTTCAGTTTATTAACAATGAACAACACTGAAGTGGGAGACAGATGACAAGGAGAGTTGTGCTTCATCCTTTGCTCACCTACTCTTTTCTCCCTGAAATCCTGATTCCCAGGCTACTTTCATACATTTGCAAACAGAAGTCAAACCAATCAAAACCTGGATTCATCTTCAGCAACATTTTTTCCTCCCTGATTCAGCATCTATCCTATCTATCCACTATCTATCTATCTAATCTATCAAGTACTGCTCATATGGCTATCGCCTTAAGCAGAAATTAGAACCAAAAAATATTTTAAAACAACTTACTCTTTATTATTTCTCATATATTTGATTATTATGCCTATGAATTTTGCCACTGAGAGGGTGACACGATCATTGGTATCCGATAGGAGCCATGACACCTGGGCTCGCGCATTTAGCAGTTCTGTATCTTTAGGTAAAGGGTTGACTAAATTAGCCCTCAACTCATCGAATATAGGGCACTCCATAATCATATATTCAATGGTTTCAATTTCAGAGATTACCTTTAAAAGTAGTTTTGGTAACCTGTTTACACACTTTGAACAGGTTGTGATACATTTCACAAAGAATAACATCACACTTTTGCATGCAGTGTAACTTCGTAAAATGGGTGGGAAAGGAGATTTAATTTGAAAGGCGGGTTTGTTTCTCCCAGGACAGAAACACTGTATTTTACTTGCCTGGCTGATTTCTTTCTTTTTTTGTAAACCATGTTTGTAATTTCCTAGTGCTGTACATTACCAACATATTGCCACGGTTCCTTTTCTTCCCTTCACCTATACTTTGCTTTTACATCTTGATCCTATAAAAGTAATGCAAGTCAAACAAGTAATATGCAATTATTCTACTTTAAGAGGAAATCTCCTCTTAGATAGTTGCCAGAGGTGAAAACTAAACTTAACCACCAAGGGAGGCTTTGAACAAAATAACAGATTGATTATATTATTAAGAAGCTGATATAGCTAAATACCATCTTACCTCACCTTTCAAAGAGAGCTCTTTTCCTTCCTTCTCATCCATTTGATTTAAGCATTTATATTCTGTCTTTCCCCATATACACAATTCAGATCATATAACCATAAAACCACAAATCCCCCCAACATAATAAAACCTAACCCAGCCTTTCTTTTTTTAAATATTGTATTTTCTTGCATTCACCTCTATAGGATTCTTTCTTTTCTTCCAAGTAACTCCACTAAATTAACAAAGAACTTACCCTTTTTAGACACAGAATGTCACCAAGGAACTAAGCTTCCAACCAAGTTTCTATTCTGCACTATCAGAAGGACCTGCCTACCAATCACTCCTGATCCTCTTTGTCTTTTCAGATGTCTCTTTGGAAAATATAGTTTCGTAAACAATAACTGGAGCATCATGGGGCATCACCCTGCAAAGACTCTCCTGAATCACTCACTTCAAACTGTTTATCACTTTTTGTTTCTAAGGGCTCAGCTTCAGTTCAGATTCAAAGCAACAGAGATTTCATGTTTGGGTTTAATTCCAATTCACTGGGGGTGGGATCTTACTTTTGGGGATTTGGTTCAACTTCTTATTTGCAAGGAAATCAGGTGCCCAGAACCCCATGGAAGGGAGAACAACTAAGTAGGGGAGGAGTTAAAAGGCAAATAGTGGGCAGAGGAAGGTTAAACACCCTCCACTGCACATCTGTCCGTCCAATGCTAACCTGGAGAGAACCAGCTGATGTCAGGATTTTAGTACACCAGCTGGCCATATAGTTCCAGTTACAATCAATTCAATATCCATGATCAACACTTATCAAATTTTATACCAAAGACCGGACACAGAAATAAGGATAGGAATCTTTAAAACTTAATGCAGTTGTAAAGGAAACTCACTTTACCGCTTGGTTCCTCTGTGGATTAAAGGCAGAATAGATCTTGGAAATACTATAATCAAAATATTGTACAAGCACAATGAAAGTAAGCAAACCTTCATGCTTCAAAGTTTATCTGAGGTAGTACCTCAGCATATATTGCTTGATTATAAAGTTTAAAAGCCATTCAGAACTCTAGAACTGAACAACCATAAGATGAGAAGAGCCCTGCTGGATCAGACCAGTGGCCCATCTTGTTCAGCATCCTGTTTCACACAACAGCCAGTCAGTTGCCCTGGAGGTCCAAACACACAGGGCACAGAGGCCAAGACCTTCACATGGACGCATGAAGATGCCTTATACTAAATCAGACCACTGGCCTGTCAAGGTCATGATTGCCTAGTCTGACCAGCAGCAGCTCTCTAGGGTCACTGGCAAAAGTCCTTCACACCACCTCCTTCCTGATACTTTTAAACTAGAGATACTGAGGATTGAACCTGGCAGATGCTCTGCTATTGAGCCATGGCGCTTCACTTTCACTCCTAGCAATACAGGCCACAATTTAAGTGCTTCAAGAGAAACAAAGGAAGCATACCAGAATAAGAAACTTTCAAGGCCTAAAAAAAAGTTAGGGACTAAGTATTGTTAACAATATGGCAAGTATTTTGTCAGAAGAGTGAAGATATGAAAGACTGCAACAGTCCAACTAAATTACCTTTTACAAATAAGAGCAGTTAACTCCAGTATAGCACATTGAAAAGCTGGGAATGGTCCTCCCCCACACACATAATTACCGCCCACACCCTTTTTAGTAAGGAAGAAACTATGAAATAACACATTGCTGGAACACAAAGCCAATAGTTTATAACTGTATCATGTAAGTTGCCAAGACCAGATAACATTATCAAGAATTCATGAGAAAGGAGCTAGATAGATTTCTTGGAGACTTAGGGTTGCTTGCTAACAGTTTCAATAGTCCTCCTCCACCCCCCAAAAATGCTCCTCCATTCTCTCAATATAGCTACCAAAATATTTTAAAGCACATTTATGTGGTAGTCAGTTGCACATAAGTAATGTCTCTTAACACTTATTGCTGAACAAATGTATGTCAGGTTGGGCTACAAAATACCTGGAAAAGAAGGAATCTGGAATCCACATTAGTGTTTGTCTTGAAGTGCTGAATCTAGAAGACAGAAATCACAAGTCAAGCATTGTAGCTATCTTGTTTTTTATCATCAGTATTTGGGAGGGGGGGACGCAATCTGAAGAAATATTTATTCATAAGTAGTTTCTTTTGTGCCTAAGAAAACTTACACTTGAAAACAGAATCTCAATGAACCAATCATCTTTATATAGTATGTAATCTATATCTAAAAGCTGTCATATCCAAGCTATGTATCCAAGACGCCCTTCTGAAGTCAGGTTTCAAAGCAGATTATATAATAAGACAAAAGCCTTTAAAGACAAGGCTGTCTCCTGAGGGGGGGAAAAAACAAATACAGTAAAGAAAATAATTTTGAAGGCCCACTCCCACTAAAGTTCATTGTGACGTCCACTGAAACCAGTGAAACAAACGGGGACTTATAAATCGGACTTTGTACTAACTTTTGCTGAACCAGGCTTAAACATAAGTAAGACAAAAGCCTTTAAAGACAAGGCAGTCTCCTGAGGGGGGAAAAAAAACAAATACAGTAAAGAAAATAATCTTGAAGGCTCACTCCCACTAAAGTTCATTGTGACGTCCACTGAAACCAGTGAAACAAACGGGGACTTATAAATCAGACTTTGTACTAACTTTAGCTGAACCAGGCTTAAACATTTAGAACTTAGTCCTGAAAATCGTATACTTTTTTACCATTAATCTAAGTAAGCCAGTAACATTCAGTGGGCTGGTTGAGGGCCGCTAAACTGAAGCTCAAACCAGGTAAGACTGAGGAGCTGTTGGTCAATGACAAAGCTGTTTAAGAAGTCAACCTATCCTGGAGGAGTTGCAATCCTCATAAAGAAACAGGTTCACAGCTTGGGAATGCTGCTAGACCTTGGCCTACAGCTAGACACCGGCCTTCTCTGAGGCATACAGCTCCTTGTATCAGCTTCTGCTGATATACCAGTTATGGCCCATCCTCAAAAAGAGTGATCTAGCCACGGTGATTTATACTGTGATTATAGAATCATAGAATCACAGAGTTGGAAAGGGCCATTAGTCCAACCCCCTGCTCAATGAAGGATCAGCCTACAGTATCCCTGCCAAGTGTTTGTCCAAATGCCAGTGAGGGGGGAGCTCACCACCTCCCTAGGTAGCTGATTCCTCTGTTGCACAATTCTTATTGTAAACAAGTTTTCCCTAATATCCAGCCGGAACCTTCTCGCCTTTAATTTAAACCCATTATTGCAAGTCCTCTCCTCTGCTCCCTGCCCTTTAATTTAAACCCATTATTGCAAGTCCTCTCCTCTGCTCCCTGCCCTGCTCTAAATGACAGCCCTTCAAATACTTAAAGAGAGCAATCAGGTCCCCCCCCCCAACCTCCTCTTCTCCAGATTTAACATTCCCAAGTCCCTCAGCTTTTCCTCATAGGGCTTGGTCTCCAGTCTCATGATCATCCTTGTTACTTTCCTCTGCACCCGCTCCATTCTGTCCATATTCTTTTTGAAGTGAGGCCTCCAGAACTGCACACAATACTCCAGGTGCAGCCTGATCAATACAGTGTACAGTAGGACTATGATATTTTGTGATCTGGATATTATGCTCTGTTGATACCCCTCAAGATTGCATTAGCCTTTTTTGTTGCTGCATCACACTGGCTGCTCATATTTAACTTATGGTCCACCCATACCGCAAGATCATGTTTACACACGCTGATACTCAGAAGTGTATCCTCCATCAAGTATGTGTGTTCCAGGCTAGATCACCATACTGCACTCTACACATGGCTACCTTTGAACACTGTACAGAAACTTCAGCTAATCCAAAATGCAGCAGCCAGGCTACTGTCAGGAGTGGGATACAGGGATCGTACCACTCCTGTGAGGAAAGATCCGTTTGTTTATGGGAACAATGCAAAGTGCTTGTTCTTATCCTTAAGGCTCTCAATTGCTTAGAGCCAGAGGGTGGTGCGGTGATTTGAGTGCTGGACTAGGAGTTCGGAGAGTCTGACACTCTGCCAATAGTTCTATCTCAGCCCAACATATCTTGCAGGGTTGCTGTGGGGATGCAATGCAAGATGGGGAAGGTGCCTTGGGGCCCCCACTGAAAAGAAAAGTGTGATATAAATAGAGACGTAAAACTTCCGGAAATTTTGAAGCTCGGAAAAAACCCCGGATTTTTCCAGTTTTTTTCGGGGGGAAACGGAAATTTCTGAAAAAATTGAAAAAATGCTACATTAGCATTTCTTTTGTCTTTTCCAGATTGAAAGTCATTCTGTTACTTTAGGAACATAAAATATGACATTTTTACTTGGCATGAAATTATCACAACTAGCATATTAAAAATATAGTGTATGCAAACAATTATTACAAACAGAATACCCACCCACATGCAAAAACAAAACTGAAACCTTTTTATTTTCTTCTGAAAATAGCACTTCCTAAAGGAAGAAATGCATCTTGTTCTTGCATTGGAGAGTTCAGTTAGTAACTTAGGACTTGCTTGTCCTCAGTGCACAGAAATTAGATCAATCTGATACTATATATATTTGGAAAATATTTGAACACCTTGTCTTAAAATATTTTATTCATCATGTTAAACTAAAACGTTCCATAATCAATTTTTTTCTTTTCTTTTTTCATTTTTTTGGAAAAAACCCAAAAAGGCTTCAGGAAAAAAAACGGGGAAAAAACGAGGTTTTCCCTATTTTTTCCGGGTTTTTTCCTTCACATCTCTAGATATGAATATATAAATAAATAATATTTACAGGACCGCCTTCGCCCACACTGTTCATCTCACCAGCTAATATCTTCCTCAAAAGCCCTGCTCACTATGCCACTGCCTGTGGAATGCCCTTCCTCTTGAGACTGCCACGTACACTAATCTCTTTCAGGTGCCAGGCCAACACATTTCTTTTCACCAAGGCTTTTAATTAAGGGGGGGGGGGGGTTATGCAACTTTTAGTTAGTTTCCTTTGGGTCTGAAAACTGTTTAGGCTCTGGCTGATTTTTTAATGCTGGATTTCACTAACAATTTGAATGCTTTTCCTCATAGGGCTTGGTTTTTATTTGGTAAGTTTTATGTTTTATTTGGTAAGACACCTAGGGCAGGTTCCCTGAAGAGGTGGCATGGAAATGCACTAAATATATAAATAACTGGTATATGTTATTCAATATGTAAAAAAAGAAGGGATGAAGCTACATGAAAATAAGGGCTCTGGTCTGGATACTGTGAAATACAATGATGCATGCCTCCACAAAAAGAGGATCTGGGGTGCATGGGTTTTTTTCTACCCTAAGATGCATTGGAATTTGGCTTGAGGTTAAAACATACCCCGAAGTACAACTGGTCAAAAACTTTTCACAGCATTGCCGTGATTACACTCAACTTGTTGCTTGTATATATTTCTTTACCACTACACTTTTTCTAACTTAAGCAGCTCCCAAACTTTCTCTCTTAAAATTTCATGTTCAACTCAACCTCTCTTGTCTGAAGTATTTTCTCATTTTTAAAACACAAATTAAAGTTCATGATTTACCACATACTCCCATTCCAGTGGGAAAGTATAAGCAAAACATTATCCAGTCATAAGCTACTAGAAAGCAGCCAAGATAAAACTTCAAGGTTAATACAGAAAATAAGAGCCAATATGCTGGCAGAAGTGGATCTTTCTTATGTTCCCAAAAAAGCTGGTGCTAGAAGTTACAGAACTCACAAGGGCAGAAAGCAGTGTGTTCTGAGGTGCCATGGAAGGATGCTGGGTGACCTTGGGCCAGTCACACTCAGCCTAACCTACCAGTCACTCTCAGCCTAACCTACCTCATAGGTTGTTGTAAGGATAAAATGGAGAATGATATAAGCCACTTTGGGTCCTCCCCCCCCTCCAGGGGGGGGAAGGTACAATATAGATGAATAAATAAAAATGGAGCTTCATGAGTGGAAGGCAAGTTTTCCCCCCACCAATACCTGATTATCACTAAATCCTACTTTCTTTCTTTGTGGGTGACCTGAGTCTCACCCAGTGTTCCCTCTAAGCTGTTAGTGTGAGCTAGCTCACAGTTTTTTAGCCTCCAGCTCACACATTTTTGTCTTAGCTCAGGGAGAATGACTCCAGAGTAAACTAATGTACGCAGTAGCCAAATCGCTCGCTCACAACTTTGATGCCAGTAGCTCACAAAGTAGAATTTTTGCTCACAAGACTCCACAGCTTAGAGGGAGCACTGCTCTCGCCAAGCCCCATCTCAAAACAGCATACCAACCTGCAGGGAAGAGAAGGTGGCATACCTCTTCTAAGGTGAAACCTCTTCTAAAATCCATCAGTTTTGCAAATATTTAATAATTAAAATCTTCTGATTAAACAGAAGTACCTGTTCAGAGGTTTTTGATCTATAACTAACTGATCTGAAAAATTTAAATCTCACAAATGACATCAAGAGTATCAGACAAAGAGATATGGGGAGGCCAACCCATAATCCAAGTACCGTAACAGAGAAAGTTGTTCTTGGAGCCACCCACCTCACTTCAGAAGGAGGGAGCACACAGAACAGGGCTTCCAGATATGACCTCAGACCACAGGCAAGTTCATACTGGAGCAGGCAGACCCCATCTGATCCTAAGCCATATAGCTCTTTGAATTGGACCCAGAAACAAAAGGAAAGCCCACACAGCCCTTTTAAAACTGGTGAGCTATGTGCCCTGTAATTAGAGCCAGTCAACAATCTCAAAGCCACTTTGTCCTAAACAAAGCTTCCAAATTGCCATCATATGCAGTCCCACATAAAGGTAAAGGTCCCCTTGCTCGAAAGCCAGTCGAGTCCGACTCTAGGGTTGCGGTTCTCCTCTCCATTTCAAAGCCAATGAGCCAGCGCTGTCCGAAGACGTTTCCGTGGTCATGTGGCCAGCATGACTAAACACCAAGGTGCACGGAATGCTGTTACCTTCCCACCGAAGTGCTACCTATTTATCTACTTGCAATTTCTTGCTTTCGAACTGCTAGGATGGCAGGAGCTGGAACTAGAGACGGGAGCTCACTCCGTCATGCGGCACTCAGGTCTCAAACTGCTGAACTACTGACCTTCCACAGCCTGCAGTTCAGCGTCTTAACCACTTGAGCCACCGCAGCTCAAGTCCCACATAGAGCACATTATTAGAGTAATCCAAGTTGGATGTGATCAGGGCATAAATAACCATGGCCAAATCCCATCAAAGGGCCACAGCCTGTGACCTAAGCAAAGGTGAAGACACAGGGAGACTTCAACACTGTCTGACCCTTCAATTCCTGGTTTTAACTAACATCAGCAGAAAAAGTACCATTCAGCTGATGGAATCCCGTTTGGATCTTTAATATAAAAAAGTCTAGCCTTCTGGCTGCAAAACGTAAATATGAAATCACCGCTGCAGAATTGGAAATTGATAGCAAACTCTCCAACATGAGAATTTTCAGCCTAATGATGGATTTTGATGCACTAAAAGCAGGTATAGTGCAGTGTTTCAGACACAGGTAAAAATGTACCTGACCAAAAATACGTTTTAAATTTTTTGTCAGTTTCTTCAGCTTTGCCTTGAGCAGGCTGAAGGAATACCAAGAATAAGCTGACTTCCTTGCCAATTCTAATGTTTACTCATCTTCCGCCAACAATCATTTAGACAAGTTTATATCCATTGTACTATGAGATCTCTATGACTCAATCTGAAGAGCAGCAAACACTGTTCTTCAGCCTAATA
This sequence comes from Gekko japonicus, assembly GCF_001447785.1. Lineage (NCBI taxonomy): Eukaryota > Metazoa > Chordata > Lepidosauria > Squamata > Gekkonidae > Gekko > Gekko japonicus. The sequence goes on from NW_015174297.1 coordinate 776,485, forward strand.
TAACAATATCTTCTGATTAGACAGCTATGTAGGTCACTTAACATGTTTATCACCTCTATTTTCTGTTGCATCATAGCTATGTTCATAGCAAAAAAAAGAGTGCAGTGCTTTTGGCCATCCTATTTATACTATGCCGCATGGCGCCTACCGTAGAATGGACGTAATATGTACCATATTTACCAGCAGTTCACCATTTCACCTTGTGAAAAATTCACAGACCTTACTCTATGGCATGCCATATAAACATCTAAATGGGCTTTTAATCATTCTTTGAATTTCAAGTCCCTGCCACTTAGTTGGAAATCAACTTACACATAGTTGCACCCATTTTGTCTTCCTGAGAGCCAAGATGGGCCTAACAGTTAAGAATATGCACTAGAAGATGAAAAATATCCTTTTCTCAGCCAGAAACTTTTTTTAGAAGATGTTGTTGTCAAGTTGCAACCAACTCATGGTGACCCATCCACAGGGCATTCCAGGCAAAAGAGAAGCTGAAGTGGTTTGCCATTGCCTTCCTCTGCAGAGCAACCCGTCTTCGTTGGCGACCTCCCACCATGGCCAGCCTTGCTTAGTTCCTGAGCTCTAACAAGCCTGGGCTAAGCTGGGCTTCTTGGGCTGCTACAATTTTTTAAGACTTATAAATGTGCACATATATAAACATACCTATACACCCCAGCACTGTAGAATGAGATCATGTTAGCACTATAAAGGCCCAAGTTTAAAAAAAAAATGAGGGAGGGGGCTTTCAAAAAAATTCCAGTGGAAAAATTGTAAACTTAGGGGAAAACTGAAAAAGTTTTAATGAACTATTTTCTCTTATAGAGCAAAATGCTCAGTAGGGCAAGGTTTTAAAATATTGTTTTGCCTGCTCTTTACTCTCTCAAACAGGTAACATCTATGCAGTTGTATTAGGTACACAATGTATTATTATTTATTTATTAAATTTGTATCCCGCCCTTCCAACATGGGCTCAGGGCAGTGAACATAAAGGCAAATGCCATACATAGAACAATAAAACAATAAACAATCATTACCTATAAAACAGTTAAAACTTGGTGCTCAACAGACCATATCAATTCCATAATAAAATGCCAATAACAATAACACACTCCGAGTAAACACAATTGTCTCTGCTCAATTGATGTTACACTATAACTGTCATCCCCATGCCAGGGCCAGTGTGCCTCATGATGTTAATACGGTGGTGGTACAATGGCGGTGGCAGCCCCTACTCGAAAGCCTGGCGGAAGAGCTCATTCTTACAGGCCATGCGGAACTGCATAAGGTCCGACAGGGCCCTGATCTCCTCCGGGAACTCGTTCCACCAGGTAGGGGCCGCCACCGAAAAAGCCCTGGCCCTGGTTGCAGCATATTTAACTACCTTGGGGGCTAGGATAACCAACGGATGTTGCCCCTCTGACCGTAGTGCCCTTGGGGGAACATATGGGGAAAGGCAGTCCCTCGGGTAAGCCGGACCCTGGCCATATAGGGCTTTAAAGGTAAGAACCAGCACTTTGAAATGGATCCGTAGGCTGGAAGGGCACCGAGCCATTCTCAGTCTCCGCATCCTTCCCTTAATATCTTGCCTAGGCCCACCTCTAAACTTCCCCCTCCCCAAGAGCACAGGAATCTGCTGCTCAGTCATAGTGGAGCGAACTGGCCACCTTCATAAACTTCAGGCCACCAGTCAGCGACAACAAAGGTCTACACCACTCCAGCAATAAACTAAATGTAACCAGTTCCCTGCTATTAAAAAAAAAAAATTACAAAATGCTGCTAGCCTACCCAACTATCTAACACAGCTGCTCATACCATGGATAACAATTCTAATAATTACAGTACAAACAATAATTACAAATACATCAAATATCCCAACCCCGGTAACCACAGTCAAACACCCCAATCATACAGCATTCACTTCACAGCAGCCGAACCCCTGCAACTCTGCAACTCTGGCCCACGCTGTACGACCCTGCCGATCACACACAGGCAACAGCCTCGCTCAGTGTCCCGTGCCAGGCCATTCACTCCAGCAAACTGCTGCTCCAATGATCCAGCAAACCCTGACCCTCGGCTGACGCTAATACCAGCACCTCGCTGCTCGGAACACTGAGGGCCGCCAGCCACCAGACAATCCTTGGTGTTGTTAGATCTGTCAGCTGCGTTCGATACGGTCGACCATCAGCTGTTGACCCATCGCCTCACCGATGTGGGGATTCAGGGGCTTGCCCTTTAATGGTTTTCCTCTTTTCGCCAAGGTCAGGGACAGAGGGTGGCGACTGGGGATCAGCGGTCCCAGAGGACTGCATAAAGGGCCACACCAAGCTTGCATTTATTTAAGTCAAAGAGATTCGAACACCATTCCCTGCCCGTAAAGGCATTATCAAAAGCAAGCAAGGGAAAGAACTGTCCAACCAACAAGATGTCAAAAACAGATGGTGAGAATACACAGAAGAGCTGTACACTAGCAGCAAAGAAGCCCAACCTCAGGATACCAAGGAAAGGGAAGTTGATAAAAAAAAAAAAACAGCCACCCTTGAGGAAGAGATGTGGGCAATGAGCCAACTACCAAACAACAAGGCTCCAGGTGTTGACATCATCTCCGCAGAATTACTCAGGCCTGTACCACCTGCAATCATCAGAGATCTGTGTCAGAAAATTTGGAAAACCAACACATGGCAAAGGGATTGGAAACGCTCACTGTTCATTCCACTACCAAAAAAGGGAGACTCCAAAGACTGCTCCAATTATTGCACAATCGCTCTCATCCCTCACATTAGCAAAATTCTGCTTAAAATTATACAACACCACCTGGCAACAACCATTGAAACAGAATTACCAGATGACCAAGCCGGCTTCTGAAGGGGGCGTGGCACTTGCAACTATATAGCAAATCTGTGTTGGATCATGGAGAAATCTCATGAGTATCAAAAGATTATCTACTTATGCTTCATTGATTACAAGAAAGCCTTTGACTGTGTCAATCATGACAAAGTGTGGACAGCCCTACAAGACCTGGGGGTGCCAGCACATCTGGTCAAGTTGATACAATCATTGTACACAAACCAGGAAGCCACTTTGTGAACATCATATGGAGATACTGATTGATTCAAGATAGAGAAAGGAGTACGACAAGGTTGCATTCTTTCACCTTTCCTATTCAACCTGTATGCCAAAACAATCATGAGGACGTTAGAGCTGAAAGAGTCAAAAATCGGGGTAAAGACTGGAGGAAGGAATATCAACAATCTTTGATATGCTGACGACACAACCCTTCTCTCGGAAACTAAAGAAGGCCTGGAATACCTGATCAAGAAAATCAAAGAAGAACGTGAGAAATCAAAAAGACCAAGTTCTTGGCCAACAAGAAGAAGATAAACATCAAAATAATAGTTGGCAATGAAGAGATTGAATGTGTGGAAGAATTAACTTTCTTAGGATAACAGATCAACCAAAATGGTGACTACAGTCCAGAAATAAAACATCGAATCATATTGGGTCGCACAGCAATGACGAGCATGAATCAAATATGGAAGAGCAGGGACATCAGCCTAGCAACCAAGTACAGATTAGTCTGTGCTATTGTGTTCCCCATAGCAAGCTATGGCTGCAAAAGTTGGACCGTGAAGAAGCAAGACAGGAGGAAAATCAACTCATTTGAGCTATGGTGCTAGAGAAGGCTCCTGCATATTCCTTGGACAGCAAAGGCGACAAACAAGCAAGTATTGGAGCACATAAAACCAGACATGTCACTGGAAGGAAAAATCATAAAACTGTGACTGACTTATTTTGGCCATGTCATACAGAAGAACTCATTAGAAAAAAGCAATTATGCTTGGATTGGTTAGTGGCAAAAGGAAACCGGGCCACCAAAGAACATGGTGGCTAGTCACCATAAAAGTCGACACCAGCCTGAGCATGGAATGACTCAAACAGTACAAGATTGGAAAACATGGAGAGAGCTGGCCCATAAAATCGGCAAGAGTCAGACATGACTGAATGGCTAATAACAACAACCAAGCAAGAATCCACTAGCTCTCTGGTCATGTAAAAAGAAATATGCAAAAAGATAATGTCTCTGCACCTATTATTGATCTGAGATTTTCCCCCAGTCCTGGCCTTTTTAGTTCTTGGCAAGCAAATAAGAATACTACGATGATATACTAAACACCTTGACAAAGTATTTAAATTAGCAATTGACAGTAACATGGGCATGGTCCCTCATTGACTGGCAAAGCCCCAGGAGCCCAAGTCCTTTGACAGTCCTAATATACAAGAGTTTTAAAATAATCAAGTTAAATCTGTAATATTCTTTGTAACAGATGTCTTTCCTCTCCCTTTAGTCTTGTACTCCGTTTAGTCGTCAATTCCTAGCTTGCTCAAGTGTCCTTCTAACCCTGTTACAGTGTTTTTTTCAATTTTATCTTGGGTTCACAGACATGGATTTTAAAGTATAACATCCACAAGCCACTGATGAAGTACAAATGAAATACTTAGGCAGAAACAGTCTTAAAACAGTCTGATGCAGCAATCTGTAGAATTAAGGCTTTAAGGGTACATGCATATATTTGTGTCTCTATTCTTTTAAAATGTTGGAGTTTTAAAAATATATTTGCCTATTTCAAAAAAGAGAAAAGTAACAAAAACACACTTTCTGTCATTTGCACAACACAGATGTCTCATGAAAGCATACTATCATTCTTTTTTCAGCATTGGAGTTTTAAGTATATATTGGCCCTGGTCACACGGCCGGATATCGCGGGGGGAGGCGTGGCTAATTGCCCTGGCGCAGTTTGATCCGCGATTACGCAATCAGACGTGCCGGCGGCACACCACTGGTCCCCCCCTCAGCGCCAGCAGGTAAACGAGGGACCGGAGGGGAATGCCCCGCGCCGCCGACACGATCACACCACGGGCGTCTGGAGGCATTCCGTGGCAAACGTTTACTAGTACCTTGGAGGTACTAGTTTTTTAACTCACATTGTCGGCGGTAAGCCACTGGTGCGCTCCACTTTCCAGATGTTGGGGTGTGATCGCGCCCGGATAATCCGCCCACCATCCGTGCCTCTCCCGCGTCCCGCAGCAACTTTGCCACGTGACTGGGGCCTTATTTACTTTTTTATACTCTATCTTTTTCTCCAGTGGGGATCCAAACCAATGTTTGTAATTTTCCTCTCCCCTATTTTATCTTCACAGTAACTCAGTGAAGTAGGTTAGACTGTTAATATGCAGCTAAGCACAATCACACAGCAAGCTTCCATCACAGAGTGATGTTTTGAACTCAGGTCTCCCAGATCCTAGTCAGACACACTAACCTTTACATCACATTGGCTTTTAAGCTCCTATGATTTTCTGGTTGCACACTCAAAACTGCTTGTTGTACCCCTTAAGCCTTAAACCATGTCACTGTATTCCCTATAAGGGGAACTGAGACACGCTAAAGGCAGATTTTTCTTCACATCCTTTTAGTGCATGTCCATGTGGACCCTAAACCCACATAAATGATTATGAGTTTGATAGGAACAATGGATATTTAACTTTGGATGTACTGAAGCTGAATACTTTTGGTTGGACTCTGTATAAGAGTCACTGGTTTCTGAAAAATAACCCCACCTATTGCTGGAGTTCTAAAAACCCAGCTAAAGCCATAAACGGCTTTTCAAGGGGGTTCTTCCCCCCCCCCCCCCCCCCTTTTGCCCAAGAAAGCTAATGACAACATCATACAATTTCAATAGGCGGAAAGTCACCCGCCCCTTTCATTTTACTTTCGGCCAAAGGGCTTTTCCTTTTGCAGTAAGCCCCTTCTCCGACTAAGGCTCCAGACACACACACACCCCGTTCGTACAACCACCACCAGTGCTGCTACTTCCCGCTCACCTGGTGCCCCCGACATTGAGCTGGATTATCTCCCCGCTGCCCGCACCGGCCAAACCCGCGCCGTTCCCCGCCATCTTTCCCAGCAGCGTCTCCTGTTCCCAGCACGGCCGGCCGCCGCCGCCGCCTTCCCCCGCCGCCTCCGTCTCGGAACCGAGGGAAGCCGGAGAAGGAGGCGGCGGCGGGGGGGCCGGGGGAGAAAAGGGAGCGTCCAGCGAGGCCTCGCAACCCCCTGCAACAAGCAAGGGACGCGCCGAGGGAAGGGCAGCCAGGTCAGGCGGAGGAATCCGAGCAGCCTCACACTGAGCCTCTCGCCAGAAGGCCCAGCAAGGCCGCGGCTCCAACTCCACCACGACTCCCTCCGACGCTTTCTAGCCCCAAACGCGGCTGCTCTCTATGGCAGGAAAATGCCATAGCAACATGCGGACACCTGGAGGAGGGAATTCCGCAAGGGACAAAATACCGACGCAGGTTGCTTCTTCGCGAGATCAACGGGCGGGAGGAGAAAATACAAAACGCGTTATGAGGAAGAATGGGAGGAGTGTTCAGGTGACGCCTCCTGAACTTGTTTGTACTGTCTTCTTCAGTTCCTGTATGTGTGTTTGTGGTGCGTATACACTTTGTGGCAAGCCGATACTATGCATCATGTTCACTTGTCAGTATATCCTACAGAGTCCAGTGAGAGTTCTTAAGTTTACAGTTTTAAAGGTTGGCATCTTCCAGGCAGGGTCTGGGGTTCTGGAATGACGACTTATCAATATAGATCTGTTTCACTAGAGGAAATGGTAACTCCGGAGAGCCGTCTTTATGGCGTCACATCCTCGCTGAGCTCCCTCCCCTCTCTAGGCTCCACCCTGAAATTTCCAGGAATTTCCTAAACCAGAGTTTGTTTTAAGCCCATGTTTAAACAGGAGCTTAGTGGCATTATAAAGAGTAACCAATTTTATTCTAGCTTTTATAGTGGAGTTACCAGATGTCCTTTTTTTTGTGTGTGTCTGTCCTCTTTGGGTTCTTTTTAACAACTGATGAAAATGTCCTCTACTTGGGTTGGAAGGTTAGGAATATTACTAGTTAGTACCAGTTATCACAGCTTAAATAGTAGGGATATTTAAAATGAGATGTGTCATTGTGATTCATTCAAAGTAGTCAGTCGGCAAATATGTCATCTTTTTTGCTTTTCAAAATATGGTAACCCTATTTGAAAAGCAAAAAAGATAACATATTTGCTGACTGCTTCAAATAAGTGATCATTGTGACAAATCTAATTTTAAATACCCCTTTTAAACAAATGGAGTTCCCCTTTAAAACAACCCCCCCCCCAAAAAAAACCAGATACTGCTCTCGTCCATTCCAGAAGGGTAACTGGGTTTTATCTGATGAAGTGTGCATGCACACAAAATATTTTATGGGCTATAGCCCACTTCTTTGAATGCAATGAGTGGATATAATCATTTTATGTAAGGGTGTGATTGCAAAATGAGTGTATAGTGGGGATCTGTGTCTTGCGTCTAAAGAAGTGGGCTTTAGCCCATGGAAGCTCTTTCCAGAATAAAATTTTGTTAAGAACATAAGAGAAGCCAATGTTGGATCAGGCCAATGGCCCATTCAGTCCAACACTCTGTCACACAGTGACCAAAAATACCAGGTGCCATCAGGAGGTCTACCAGTGGGGCCAGAACACTAGAAACCCTCCCAGTGTTGCCCCCCCAGCACTTCTGATGAAGTGTTCCTCTGTAAAGTGCATTTAGTTATTGCTGCAACAGGCCAGATAATGAAACTGAAGCTCAAATACTTTGGCCACCAAATGAGAAGGGAGCACTCCCTGGAGAAGACCCTGATGCTGGGAAAGATTGAAGGTAACAGAAGACGGGGACGGCAAAGGATGATATGGTTAGACAGTGTCATAGATGCAATGAACATAAAATTGAGCAAACTTCAGAGGACGGCGGAAGACGGGAAGGCCTGGCGTGATCTGGTCCGTGGGGTCGCGAAGAGTCGGACTCGACTGTGCGACTGAACAACAACACACCAATGCAGCTACCCTTCTGGAATTACCATTATGTTTGTTTCATACCCTCTGATAGGTAGGAAGATACTACTGGATGTGATAACAGCACTCCCTGTAATGTAGAGAGGGAACAATGAACCAGTCACAGCTGGTTTCATGGAAAATCACTTGTGTGTGCTGCTTTTTCAAAGATACTTTCAAGCTTTCTGTGTAGGGATCTTGCAGTTTCCCCATCATGACCTCTGAGATTTATGGCCAGCAAATCTTGGAGTCTTCTTTTTATCCATAGCCTGGAAATTTTTCAAGGTAAGGATGCTCTTTTTCTAGCTGATTTGCACATAATCTGATAAATCCATTGGTCTTCAACTGGTCATTCATGACCCTCAATACTATTCCTACTATATCACACTGGTTCTCTAAATTGGATTACACTAGCAATATCAGTTATTATTAAGTTTGTTTAAGAGAAATAGTGAGTAGAAAATATGGGGGTGAAAGGTGGGTTCCCCTTTAAAACAAAAAAAAACTAGATACTGCTCTCATCCATTCCAGAAGGGTAACTGTGTTTTATCTGATGAAGTGTGCATGCACACGAAACCTCATTCCTTGAATAAAACTTCATTGGTTTTAAAGGTGCCACTGGACTCAAACTTTGTTCTGTTGCTTCAGACCAACATGGCTACCCACCTGAATGGGGTTTTCTAGTGCAACCAAATAACAGAATTTTGTGGTACCTTAAAGACTAACAAACTTATTGAGTTTGTCAAATTGACAATAGGGCCTGCCAGCAAACTGGTCAGAAAAAAAGTCCCATCCCTTTGATAGAATTAAGTTTGTTTAAGAGAAATAGTGAGTAGAAAATATGGGGGTGAAAGGTGGGTTCCCCTTTAAAACAAAAAAAACTAGATACTGCTCTCATCCATTCCAGAAGGGTAACTGTGTTTTATCTGATGAAGTGTGCATGCACACGAAACCTCATTCCTTGAATAAAACTTCATTGGTTTTAAAGGTGCCACTGGACTCAAACTTTGTTCTGTTGCTTCAGACCAACATGGCTACCCAACTGAATGGGGTTTTCTAGTGCAACCAAATAACAGAATTTTGTGGTACCTTAAAGACTAACAAACTTATTGAGTTTGTCAAATTGACAATAGGGCCTGCCAGCAAACTGGTCAGAAAAAAAGTCCCATCCCTTTGATAGAGGCTTAATGTGTCAAAATGGGCAGGTGAAGCTTTTTATTGCATGGAGGTAAATAACATCCCATTAAGTCTCTATACAGGCTGTTGGCAACCCTAGATGGCAGAGAGAGATACTCCAACCTTTTTCAGCCGGCAGGCACCTTTTGAATTTTGACACAGTTGTTTGTGGAATCACAAGATGGCTGCCACTGGAGGTGAAGCCAACCACAAAGTATCAAGGAGTGAGATAAGGTTTCCAGGCCAAGCCTGGTAACCAGCAGGAAGCCAGGGGGGAGCAGGGACATGGGGGTATAGGTTACATTGTGACATTTCTTCTGGGGAAAATGATGTCACTCATCTCTAGGAATTGCTAGAAACTCTATGGTGAAATTGTAGAATTTCTGATGATTCCTAGAGAGGACTGGCATCACTTCCAGTTTTTCCCAGAAGCGATGTCAGTCCTCTCTAGCAGTTGTCAAAAACTCTGGTTTTAATGTACAGTTTTCAGAGATTCCTAGAAAGGCGTGATATTACTTTCAGGTTTTCCTAGGAAATGATGTCACTCTGTTGGCCTGGTGGCCATTTTAAAAAAATTTCTCCTGCCAAGCAGGAAAGAGGAGCTGGGGTCAGGGGATCCTCTGCCCTGTCAGGGCTAGCAACCCTAGTGAAGTTATGCATAGTTCTGATGGTAGGTCTTCAACATTTTAGGCAGAAGCTTTGTTTAAGGGGAAGCTTTTTAAAAATTAATTTATTCTAAAACTTTTCTCACCTACACAAAAAAGGTATTCATATTGAGCTAGTTAAACCCTATTATGGAAGTACTTGTCTTCATTTTCCAGGCACTCAACACACTGATGCAAAAGAAAGGGGGGGGGAAGCTTCTTCTTGCTACCTTTACATGAATCCTTCTCTCATGAGCCCAGACATTTTTAGCCTGTACTATTTAGTGTTACTAGGCTGCAGCTTGGAACCTCTTGGAGCATTTTGGGGGTGGGAACAGGGACACTAGTATGATGCTGGCATGTGACATCAATTCTGGTGAAAACTAGAAATGATGTCATGACGGGGAGGGGGGGTTGCTCTAGGATTTGCAAAAATCCTAGCCTAGTATATTACTTGTAACAATGACAGTTAGTGTTGAAGGTCTGGCGAGAGCTCCTTGGACATGTAAACAATAAGAGAGAGATCCTGGCTAAATTTTTATAAGAACATAAATGATTTTTGGAAAAATGGACAAAATTCGTTGTAGTGATATTTATCAACTTTCACATGAATTATCAAAATACATTAAAACTTAGAAGATCTGATTATTTCAATAGAAGTTCCAGTTACGGGTATTAAGCATTTTAACTGTGCAGCCCAATCATGTTTAGTCAGAATCAAATTTCACAATGGTTTTAAAATATCACTTCACTATTTGCACAGGGTAAAGTACTTTGCACAAAGCCACTGTATGCATTATACACTTGATGGGCATAAGGAAAAGTGCTGATGGGCATCAGGGTACACATTAACGTCATCTTGGGGGGCCCTGCTCCAAGTTATAAACAGTGGAAGGATGTGGGAAGGGAAGGGGAGCAGTATCACAAAGAGAAGTTGGAAGGCCCAGTTTTCATAAGGTTAGTGTTGCCAACAGCCTGGAGAAAAGTGTCCATTTTAGAGAGACTTAATAGAATGTTGAACAGATTTAGAGTCCAGTGGCACCTTTAAGACCAACAAAGGTTTATTCAAGGTATGAGCTTTCGTCTGCATGCACATAAAAGCTCATACCTTGAATAAACCTTTGTTAGTGTTAAAGTTGCCACTCGACTCTAAATTTGTTCTGCTTTAGACCAACACAGCTGACTAACTGGATCGGTCTTAATAGAATGTGCTTTACCAGCTCATGCTATTTACCTCCATACCACAAAGACCTTCAGCTGCCCATTTTCATACAATAAGCCTCTACTAAAGAGACATGACCTTTTTTTCTTCAGGTTGTTGGCAACTAGCCTTACGAAATTGTCTACTGAAACAACCGCATGCAGCGCTGCGAGACAGACGGAGCCGAGACTTGCTCCCAGGCACCACTGGCTTCTCGTTATCTTTAGAGGAGACTCAGGGACTCCCAAGCTACGTTGCACTCCCTGGAGGAGGGTGCAGTGCAAGGGACACAATCCAGGCCCCCACCTGTGGCAACAGGTGAGTGGAAGTCCATGGATTGTCTCCAGCAAGAAATGATGAAGAGCACTCATGCAGCATGAGTGCCTAGCTGTTGCTACCCACTAAGAGGAACCTAAAAATTTGTACCTCATCCACAACATTGATAAAGCATACCACCGTGAGTACTTCTTAAAGCAACTTTATCTGAAACTCTACTATATATAGATGTAATACTAGGGCCCCGCTTTTGCTATACTTCGGCCTCCCACGATCTCTTGAAGGGCCAACCCACCACTATGCGGTTGATGACAGTAGTGGTACATGGTAGTGGTAGTGGGCGGCTCCTAATTGAAAGCCTGGTGGAAGAGCTCCATCTTGCAGGTAGGTGGTTCTTTTTTGATGCGGGGTTTGGTCGGGAGGGGCGGATTGGGGACGGGCTGGGGATGGGCGCAGCACAATTCCCAGATGTTGCTGTGGGATTGCGCCCGTTTGCTGCGGCCCCGATCCGTCCCTCTCCCAGCCCAAAACGCCTCGTGTGGACAGGACCAATGAAAAAAATAATAAAAGTGTACCCTTGGGTACTTATATATATAAAAAAGAAGAAGCAGGTGTGTATGTCTATAATTCTCACCTTTCATTTTCTTCCTTAGTAGCAGGTACTTTGTTAAAGGGATTAACCTGTGTTTGTACCTCACGTGTGCATTTATTTCCTTTCTGTAGTGCCTCTGTTTTATTTACCTGACAACTTGATTCTCTTTCTGTAAATTTAATAAATTTATTTTCTTGTTTAAGAAGCTTATTTCCCTTCATTTGTTTTGAGTGTTGGTCTGTATCTCCACCCCCATATACACGGGTATGATAGATTGCAGAAAGACTTAGGAACTGACTGCTGACAAGAACTCAGTTTGAGTTTAGCCCTGACTGTGGAAAGTTTAACTCTGAGGAGAGTTTAGCTCTGACTGAAAACAGTTTCATACTGACTGACGTCTGAGAAGTTTGTTAAGGAGGAGTGGGTGGATCAGTGAAAGACCCCCCATTTGGGCCAGGAAAAGGGACAGATCTTCTAATTAGAGAAGAGATTCCCTGCCCAGTTGAAAGGCAGATAGCGCTAAAGAGTGGACTGATCCCCGGTGTGCTCAGAGAAGGAATTTGGGTGCTTGGTAGTGTGTCCCTGCCTTCTAAAACCTGAAGAGTCAAGAAAGTATACTGGAGTGTTTAGGAAATGCTGTAACAAAAACCTCTTATCTCAAAGATTTTAAGATTGTATGAAACGTTTAAAACTCTCAATGCTGGAACATATGAACTGTAGTTTGTGAAAATATCAAGTCATCTCAGAGTTCATTATTGATTTACCGCAGACATTTTACCCCTGATTTCATCTGACCTTTTCTCCTCTACGTTGAATAAAATAGTTTGTTTATTTTTTAACATTATAAAGTCTCTCATGCGCTGTCACAAATCAGGTGGGGTGTCACCTGACGCTGCCACCACTCTGGATTTAGGTTCCCTTGAGAAGGCCCAGAGTACCCTCCCAAGACCTTCAGACCTCCCTTTAGGCCGAATAACAGGCATGAGGACCAGGCAGAGTAAAACAAGGAAAAGGTTTATTTTATAGGAGGTCAAACAACAAGGTGCAGAATAATAACAGTAAGTGGGTGAAAAGAAAAGAAATCAAATGCCCTAACGCGTCTAAATATACTTTCCCTAGCTCACTATCTCAAGTGGCCTTACACTACTCACCCCTCCCTCAGGATGAGGGGTTTTCCCCGGCAGCAGCCTTCCTTCTGGCCCTGCCCTCTGGAAGAAAGAACAGCTCTTCCTACTGCTCCAGAACGTTTATTCCCAGCCCTCCTCTTTTCCTATTGGTCCATTTTGGCTCCAAAACCTCTCAGGGGCTTCTGTGAGTTGTAGGCCCAGCCTCACCTACTGCTAGCCAGGCTCCTTGGGACTAGTGGGCCTCTGGTGGTGCAGCCCAGATCATGACATGTGCCATTTCAGAAGTTTACGTTAAGAGGAGTATCTTACCTCTTCCCTCAAGTTCTTCAGCAGAGCCAGCATAAAATACAATAATGTGATAGGGTGGGACAGCCATAGCCCTTCAGGAAAGAAGAAAACAGATAAAGGGGCTGCTCAGTCAGAAAGGAAGGAAAAAACGGAGGGAAAATCCTGTGTTTGAGGGAGGGAAGAGGGTGAAGTTGTCATAATAGGTTACAGTCTTGGCAATTCATAATACTAGCAGAATTAAGCTTTTGCTGGCTATAGGGGCTGCACGTGTATTGGTGATTTGGGTAACAAATGAGCAAAAGTGACCTCACAGCGTCACAGAAGCAGAAGTAGTAGAGGAGATGGGATTTATATCCCACTCTTCACTACCTGAAGAAGTCTTAGGGTCTGGTCACACGGCACTGTAAATGC
>NW_015174298.1:0-49531 GCF_001447785.1 Gekko japonicus
AGCTCTTTTTCTAGGAAACGACCCCTGCTACTGGCCATTCTAGAATGTTGGTATTATTTTAGAGCTCTTGTCCAGCCAGCAGAGAAAAGAGAGGAGTCAAGTGGTGGGTAATCAATGAATGTGGTGGCATAAAGACAAATAGGAGTCATTGGGTAGATCAGAAAAGGACTGAAACAGCAAAAGGAAACAAAGGACATACCTATAGTGATAGATTGTAATTTAGAGACATCATCTTTATACTAACAGTGAAGGTGGCCTAATCTGAGGATACTTAAATCTGGTGATTGGAGCTGTGAACGGGTAAGACAGATCTTTCTACAAACCTAAACAACAGCCAGGTTTGCAGAAAAATCTAAAATCTATAAAAATACATGGGGGGGTTAAAACCCCCCAAATGATAAAAGGAATGGCTGTAGCTTTAACAAATGTATGCCCTCAGTGGTTGTTGCTAGGCAACCACCGCATTCCAAAGCTTGGTTTCTGTGAGTAAAAGGCAAGGGGAGGGGACAGGGTCATTTCCAGGGATGTTTTGGCTTTTGAGGGAAGACTCATCAAAGCCATGCCTAACACCAACCACTGGGTGACTTGATACCTTCTGACTTGCCTGACTCACCTAGGCCTGGCTGCTTCAATAGCAGTCACCCTATGAAAGCCAGTGTGGTGTAGCAGTTAGACTTTCAGAGTCCCATGTTCCAATCCCTACTTTGCTGTGGAAGCTCAATGGGTGATTGGGGACCATCATATACTTTCAACCTAACTTACCTCACCGGTCAAGATGGTTAGCCATGTTTGTCTGTAGCAGTAGAAAAGAGCAAGAGCCCACTAGCACCTTAAAGACTAACAAAATTTGTGGAAGGGTATGAGCTTTCTTGAGTCACTGCTAACTTCTTCAGATATCTTTGGTTCTTAAGGTGCTACTGGACTCTTGCTCTTTTCTACTGCTACCTCACAGGGTTGTTGTGAGGAGAAAAAAAGGAGGAGGAGAAAATAATGTAACCTGGTTTTGGTCCCCACTGTGAAGAGAGGTGGGGTTATAAAGGATAATATGTTCCACAGGTGGGGTTATAAAGGATAATATGCTTTGCAGCAATAAATATAGCTGAAGATGGGAGGCAGATAAAAGGTAGTATGGTGTATGTCTGAGAATGAGGTAGGAAATGGGGAGAGGATATGGGGTTTGGCAAAAGGTGGGAAAGAGAAAATAGTGTGGGAGGGGTATACAGGGAAAAGTCAGGTGCCCCCAACAACTCTTTAAGGATTCCCTACTATGCAAGTGGGCCTGGGCCATAATTTTCCTAGGAAGAGGATGCTGGGAGGGAGAAAAACCTGAAGGCAGATAAATGTAGGTTGGCTGGGAAGGCGAGAAGGAAATGGGGAAATGGGAGAGGCTATGGGGGCTTTCAGGGAAAAGGAAGATTAAATATTTGGGGAGGGGAAAATGAGATGCTTCATGCAAGTCCTTGTGTATTCCCACTTATTTTTGGTAGCATTGGGGAACTAGTTAGGGATGGACACAAGCCACATTTTTGGTGGTTTGGTTCATGGCTTGTGGCTGAACCACGAACTGAACCACGAAGCTATACTGACTGGGAGGTTGGTTTGGGAACTGAACCGATTCATATGGATTCATGTCCCCAGCTTTCTGTTATCTGCTGCTTTTGGTAGGGAGCAGAAAGCTCTGAGCCATTTAAACCAGTCCTTAATGCTTTCTGTGGCTTTCCATGGGGAGCAGAAAGCAGTGATTTTAATAGCTTCCAGCCTGTTGGATCCCCAGGCATTCGAAATAACTCCACGTTTGGATCAAAGTAAGGTTTATTTCAAAGCGATGGTTCAAACAGGAACAAGGACATTGTTAGGAATAACTGCTAATACACATGAGCAACATAATAAAGAGATTTGAACCAGGTGAGGGCCAATGAGCCCAGTTCCCGCTGGCGGGAATAGAACTTAGAAACGCGCACCCATTTCATGGGAACATAACAGTTCAACACAATCTACACAGGTTCAGTTCACAGGCTAGATACCCATAACAAGCCGAGCGAAGCACCGACTCCCACCACCAGCTGCATGACCTTGGCCAGTTCCGCAAAGTACAGAGTAAGCATAAGGAAGCAAAAGAACCGGGGGGGGGGGAAGGTTACAAGAAGCGTTAAGCAGGTAATACCAGATATAATGGCAGCTAGCTGACACAGCCATTTAAACTAAACAGCTGGGCTTCACGAACCACCATAAAATGCATCAAAATTAGTGAAAGTTCATGGTTCATGGTGGTTCTTCAGTTCATGAACATTGCTTCATGACCACAAACTGCCCAAAATTCGTAATGAACTTTAGTTCATCAGCCGGTTCCTGCCCATCCCTAGAACTAGTAGCTTGAGGAGCCACCCTAAGGTCCCTTGATGTTTCCGGTTCTAGAACAACAGGGAATGTTTGGATACATCTGCCTGTATCCAAACATTCCCTGTTATGCCCCCACATGGTAGAAGGGTCTGCCTGATGAGGTTAGAATATTCCAATGCTATTATCATCCAAGGAATGTGTAAGGAGGGCATTTTTATGGAGGGAGTTTTGTCTTGTGGAACTCAAGGTGGCTTACAAAGTAAATAAAACAATGATAAGTTAGAACAAGCATATAGGACCACATTTTAAAATATCAATTTGAACTGCCAATATATAAAATATATATAAAAAGCCAGTTCCCACCGCCTTGAGCCAGTTCCCCAGCAAGGCAGGATATAAATTGAAAATAAATAAATAAATAAATAAAGTCAAATGCAGTAAAACTGCCTTCAACAGCCTCCTGAAGCCTGGAAGCAAGGGGGCTAGGCACATTTCCCTGGGGAGGTTTTTCCATAATCATGGGGCTGCCTTTATGATGGAACAGGCTCTCATGCCCTTCTCTTTTCTTTCTGAGTGAACCCTGGGTGGTCAGAAGAACCCCATAGCTGCCCCCATGTCTCCACTTGATACTATGCTCCTCTGTTCCATTCCCCAGTGGTGCTAATTAGAAACTGGGTAACTGATTGCCACCAGTCAGGAGTGTATCCTTCCAATGTAGTCATACATCTAACAATCTGTACCTGTGTTGCTATTTAGAGGCCCACCTAGATCTTGTACCACACTAAAGCTAGACCAAGTAGGTGCAGTGAGTTTCCAGAGATCAGACTTGATGAGTTCAAAATATAAGAAAGTTTAATACAGGAATAAAATAATACATATATTCCATCTAAACTTTCAGGATTAGCAAGGGAATAAAGAAAAGGGGGAAACACCCAGCTTTCCCTTCTATAGATACTTCCTAAATGAAGTTTGATTTAAGATAAGCAAACTTTGTTTGAAATTGCAGTAAATTAGAGTTCATCATAACCTTAGATTTCCAGGTTGGGACGCCTCTCCATTGTCCTCTGCCTTGTGGACAAGATGGAGTCCCTAGGTGAAAACTTAGTCCATCCTGACTTGAGCACATCTGAAGAGCTGCACAAAATGGAATAGATCCCTCTTCTTCATATCCAGTTTTTATAACCTCTCTTTCTCTCCCCTCCTTTGGGATGGCCTTCTTGTCCCAAAGGAAGAGATTTCTTTCTATTACTTTAGTTTTCCCAGCATTATGGCTCTAGGTGTGACAGATACACAGTAGCAGGGGATGGGTTAGTAATTCACTAGCATAACTAAAAGTCTGCATGCTCTGTGGTGGGAGCTTGACAGCTACTATTTCCAAACTCCCTTCTTTCTGCCACCTATCATTTTTCAGCTGGGCTCCTGTCCTGGAATAATGGGCAAGTTTGGCCTTGGAGAACTAAATGAAGCTGGGCAAAGGCTAACAGAGTTTTGTCAAGAGAACACACTGGTCATAGCGAACACCTTCTTCCAACAACCTAAGAGGCAACTCTACACATGGACATCACCAGATGAACAACACTAAAATCAAATTGATTATGTCATTTGCAGTCAAAGATGGATATGTTCTATACAGTCAGTAAAAACAAGACCTGGAGCTGACTGTGGCTCAGATCATGAGCTACTCATTGCAAAACTCAAACTTCAACTGAAGAAAGTTGAGAAAACCACTAGGCGATTCAGGTTTGACCTAGATTACATCCCTGATGAATATACAGTGGAGGTGAAGAATAGGTTTAAGGGACTAGATTTGATAGATAGAGTGCATGAAGAACTATGGACGGAGGTTCGTGACATTGTACAAGAGGCAGCAATCACCACCATCCCAAAGAAAAAGAAATGCAAGGAAGCAAAGCGGCTGTCTGATGAGGCTTTACAAATAGCAGGGGAAAGAAGGAAAGCAAAAGGGAAAGGTGAAAAGGAAAGATTTACCCAACTAAAGAGAAGATGGCAAGAATACACAGAAGAACTATACAAGAAGGACCTCAATGTCCTTGACAACCATGACCGTGTAATCACTGACCTTGAGCCAGACACCCTGGAGTGTGAAGTGAAATGGGCCTTAGAAAGCATTTCTAACAACAAAGCTAGCAGAGGTGATGGTATCCCAGCTGAGCTATTCAAAGTTTTACAAGATGATGCTGTTAAAGTGCTGCACTCAATTTGCCAGCAAATTTGGAAAACGCAACAGTGGCCACAGGATTGGAAAAGGTCAGTTTACATTCCAATCCCAAAGAAGGGCAATGCCAAGGAATATTAAAACTATCACACAGTTGCACTAACTTCACACGCTAGCAAGGTCATGCTCAAGATCCAACAAGCTAGGCTTTAGCAGTACGTGAATAGAGAAGTGCCAGAAGTACAAGCTGGGTTTCAAAGAGGTAGAGGAACTAGAGATCAAATTTCCAACATTCACTGGATTATGGAGAAAGCAAGAAAGTACCAGAAAAACATCTACTTCTGCTTCATTGACTATGCTAAAGCCTTTGATTGTGTGGATCACAACAAACTATGGGAAGTCCTTAAAGAGATGGGAGTACCAGACCACTTCACATGTCTCTTGATAAACCCTTATAAGGGTCAAGAAGCGACAGTTAGAACTGCATACAGAACAACTGATTAGTTTAGCATCAGAAAAAGGAGTACGGCAAGGATGTATATTGTCACCTTGCTTGTTTAATCTATATGCAGAGTACATCATGCAAAATGCCGGCCTGGATGTATCGCAAACCGGAATTAAGATTGCTGGGAAGAACATCAACAAGCTCAGATATGCAGATGATATCACTGTAATGGCTGAAATTTATGAGGACCTAAAGAGCCTCTTGCTCTTTAGGAGAGTGCAAAAGTTGGCTTGAAACTCAACGTAAAAAAAGCTAAGATCATGGAATCCGGCCCTATCACTCCTTGGCAAATAGATGGCGAAGTCATGGAAGCAGTAACAGACTTCACGTTCCTGGGATCCAAGATCACTGCAGACAGTGACTGCAGCCATGAAATTAAAAGACGCCTGCTGCTTTGGAGGAAAGTGATGGCAAACCTAGACAGCATAATAAAAAGTAGAGACATCACCCTACCAACAAAGGTCTGTATGGTCAATGCAATGGTATTGCCAGTAGTACTGTATAGCTGTGAGAGTTGGACCGTAAGGAAGGCTGAGCGCTGAAGAATAGATGCTTTTGAATTATGGTGCTGAAGAAGACTCTTGAGAGTCCCTTGGACTACAAGGAGATCAAATCAGTCAATCCGAAAAGAAATCAACCCTAACTGTTCCTTAGAAGGCCAGATACTGAAACTGAAGCCCAAATACTTTGGCCACCAAATGAGAAGGGAGCACTCACTGGAGAAGACCCTGATGCTGGGAAAGATTGAAGGTCAAAGTTGAAGGCGACGGCAAAGGATGAGATGGTTAGACAGTGTTATTGATGCAATGAACATGAAATTAAGCACACTCCGGAGCACGATGGAAGACAGGAGGGCCTAGCGTGATGTCGTCCATGGGGCTGCAAAGAGTCAGACTCAACTGTGCGACTGAACAACAACAAAAGGAGAAGGAGAAAGCCTTGACCGCTAAGCCCTGTGCATTGGCCCTTCAGGGCAACTATTTGGTCAAAGTATGAAACAGGATGCTGGACTAGATTGATTATTATGATTCCTTGGGCAAGGAGTCCTGGCTAGAAAATGTTATCCAAGTCTGATGGAAAACAAAAAGTTAGAACTGGAAATGTTTTCAGACTTTAATTTCTTCTAAAATGGGAACACTTTCTGATATTTCTGGAATTTGGCAGGCATGATCACAAAGGAGAGGAGTCTGTCCCCAAGAATTTTATTTCACAATCATACAGCTGGAAATGTGTTTTTCACTGAGTTTTCACTGATGAAATGGTTAGCTTGAAATATGTGTGGCATGATATGTGTATGTCTATGAGCGGCTAGTTTCCTTCCTAAAAATAGCCCCCCAAATTGAGGCTGGCTAAGATCCTATTGCATGGCTTAAAAGAGAAGAATATTGAAAATGACAGGATAAGAAAAACTGGAACCTTACAACGAACAGCAAGGGTGGATATAGCGTATGGAAAAACTATCCTAAGCCTTTAAAGTCAATGATATGTTATATGCTAGAAGACAGATCCTTATTCTGAAAACAGTAAGCATGATTCTGATCTTGATTTTAGCATTTTTTTCATCTCTTGTACTATTTTACTAAGGTGAAATGAATCAGAATTAAAAAGGAATCCAATCAATACCTTTATTTTGCATTTTACCTTCTGCAGTTTTAGGATGGGACATATGGCATTAAGAAATATAATCCCTATGTAATATACACATTGTGGAAAATGTGCCCTTTTGTGACACTGGAGCTGGAATAATAGGATTATCAGACAACTTGAAATGTCACTGAAATCAATGAAGTGCTGAAGGGGTCTAAGGTAGTGATGTCACAGAGAGTACTGCAAAGCTGCAAAAGTGGTGTTCCGGTGACTAGAGGGATATTTTCTTAATGCATGGGATGGACATTTACACTTCCATGGGACTTTCAAGCATTTATTGGATATGTTGTAAGGAACAGTTAGATTTATGTTTTTTTAATGGTTATTGTAGGTTAAAGGGCAAATCAAGGTTTTTTTCACCATTCCAGTTCATACTTATGGGTGAAATAGGTTGTGATGTTCATTTGGTGTGGCTTGAGTGGATCTTCTTGCTCTGTTATACATGTAGGAGTGTATGTGTGAGCACAACCTGGAGGGTTCTTCTATTTTGTCAGGAAAAGCCCACACAATATGATGTTAATGCCTTTTGGTAGCATGTTATTTTGGGGGTATCAGAGGAATAACACCTGTGTCACCCTGCTCCATCACCAGGAAGATTTGAATAACACAGAGGCCACAGAGTTGTTGAGTTGTTAGTGTGTAGCACTTCACTAGATGTTAGCTACCTATGAAATAAATAACTGATGCTGTTTATATCTGCCTCTAGCATGCTGTTAGCAGCCCCATAGCTAGAATTTTTCTCTTGGGGAGCAAATAGGGGGCAGTTTAGCACAGTGGCTAAACCTGTAATAGGGGAATGGCGGGTAGACTTACCAGGAGTGGAACCCATTGAAGTAAAAAAAAGAGGTGATCTGTATGTAGATTTTAATCTCGCTATGTCTGGGACACACACAATATGCAAAGAGGGCGTCCAGCAGAGGAAAGGGAAGCAGAAACACGGGTTCGGCAGGGTCAAGAGCTCTCTGTGACTGTTTCTCGTTTTGGCTGGTGGGGACAGATGTAATACTCTGCTCCAGAGCAGGGGAGGGAGAGGCAGGAAACTCAGCCAATAAATGGATCATTCTGCCTTTGCTTTGCTTCCTCTTTCCCCATAAGAAAGCAGTCGAAGGCTGAAGCAAGGTTTTGCTTGAAGTTGTGCAGCTTTGCTTCAGTCCCATCAGAGACTCATTGTCACCTGTCATGGTACAAGATAAAATAGAAGGATATTTCCCAATGAACTATAGAGGAGGAGTACTGGGTTGGGAGGAGAATGGAGGGAGTTGGCATGGGCAGTGGTGGAGCAGCAGATACCGCTGCTGATGAGAATTGCCTGCCTTTTCACAGGGGGATCACTCTGCTTGATGGCAGCTGCGTGTGTGTGTGTGGGGTGTCTGGCATCCCTGAGAGGGCAGGGCACAACCATGAGGGGTGTGGCCCTTCTCAGCACCCCCCTCCCAGGCCTGATTGTTAGGGATGGGTTGCCAGTTCTGGGTTGGGAAATTTCTGAACATTTGGGGATGGATCGTGAGGAGAGCAGGGTTGGGGGACAGGGAGAGACCTCAGCAATGATATAACACCATACAGTCCACCTTCTGAAGCAGCCACTTTCTTCATGGGAAATACCAAAAAATCAGCAAATACCGTGCTACAGATGATTATAAAGTATGGTATTTCTGGCCACTGTGGGATACAGAGTGTTGGACTGGATGGGCCTTTGGCCTGATCCAACATTGGCATCTCTTATGTTCTTATGTTCTTATGTTCTTAAAAGATATTGCACAACCCCTTAATTGTACGAAAGTTTTAAGAGTGAGGACTCCTTTAAGTCTATTTTGAATAAGTGCTCATTCTTCCTCCAACAGAGGTCCAGATATTCTCCTGTTTCAGTGTCTTCCTCAGGGAATTCAACAGATATTTCCAAGCACAAGGTTGCCAAATACTAGCATAAAAGGTAGCAAAAACAGAATAGGTTACAATACTAGCAGTCTCATGCTGAACAGAGTCTCAAGACAGTGAAAAGTTCTTACCCAAAATATTTATCCAAATTTCACTAATGAATGCTGCAAAAAGTCTTTCTTAGTGAGCTCAAGGCTTCCTCAAAAGTGAAACCATGTTCAGTCTCTCCTTAGCCTTGCATAGTTATATAGAGCACAATGGGAGTGGCTAAAGGGACATCGTCCTCCATTAAAAGCCATCCATCAGTACTAGAAATAATTTTTTTGAGACTCTATTTTGGTTTTTGTGACTTGATTCACTGGAGATCAGTTTTAATTCTGGGAGATCTTCAGAAATTGCTAGTCTCCCTTATGAGGGTAAAAGAGTCTAATATCTCTCATGTTTTCCAACCTAGATTAAGATTTTATGAAGGTTTTCCCACACTGGCCTCAATCTGCCCCTTAGGTTCCCTCTGTCCGGGAAAATTAAATCTGGTAGCTAAAATAAGTGTCTTCTCCTTCAGGCCATGACACTAGACCCAGTCTGCTTCTTCCTGAAGACAGACTGTGAGATAGAGCTACTTCTAACTTGCTCATAAGAATTTCAGTGTCTAGACCCTGTCTAAAGTAAATCTTTCATCAACTCTCCCTTTGAGGGTTCCAAGGTCCTTGATTGGATCCTCTGGCTGTTCTGTTGTGCTAACAGGGTGAAAGAGGAATTGGCTGATAAGGGCGAAAAGGGGTGAATTCAGCACTGTCCATCACATAATTCTTATAAACAGACTTGGAGCACAGCTTGATAAAATGTGGTAGTTCTGTAATCTGGTCTTCAGGTACTTTTAAGTGTAATTAAAAGCAACTGAGGTAGCGTTAGTGATTTAGAACTGAATAGTACTGTACTTGCTGGTCACAGATCTTCTATATCTCATATAGCTGCATCCTTAGTGATGGAATATGATGTCTGAGTGATGCAAAGGAAATGGATATAACTTTGGTTGGTCCCTTTTTATTTTGCTATGACCAGACACAGTCACAGCCAAACAATTTAGCCTGCCCTGAAAGAATCAAGTCCTACTGCGACTGTCATAATTATATTAAAGCCATTCAGAAATTCAAGTACAGCTGAGATGACCTGAAATTTAGATCAGAATAATTCCCCCCCTTTCATTGCCATGTTGCAGTGAAAGCAGCATGCAGTTAAAGAAGTTAAAGAATCTTCAGCTGTAATTTTATTCATTCTAACTGCTTTTAGTTCATGGGAATTAGTTCGTTTTTTAAAAAAAAACTTGGCTGTTTGTTATGATATATTCAAAAGTGGATGTGCAAAGTATAGGAATAAATATTTAGATACACATTGCCTGTTTTTCCATTGTGTGTATCACTTTCAGGTGCAATTCAGAACAAGAAGTAAAGTTAATCATAAAATATCAGCATCCTAGTGGACTAAAGAAAGCATAGAAAATGGATTAGCAGTACAATCCTAAACAGAATGACATCTTTCTTCAGATTATATTGTAAAAGAAGTACATGAATGATACATCACATCTCAATGCATTGGCTATCCCTTCCAATTAAATGAATGAACTCAGCTTGGAGTCATCAAGAAACAAGAATGCTGCAGAAAATGACACCTTGCTGGATGGTGTGTTGATGAGCTGACCAACTGAGCCTGACAGTGTCATATTATCATGTAGAACTAAAATAAATTTTGATTCAGTTTCTAGTTTTTCATCTTCTGTAACCTAAATTTAAAAAAAAGAATAATAAGCAGCTAAGTAAAAAATAATGAACCTCAGTGTAAGCTAATATAATACTGAATGTTGCAAAAGGGATTGTGGGTATTAAAATTCCAATATCAAAGTCTTAGACACAATTTAAAGAGAGCAGCCAATGACCAGCCATTAATCAGGTCTCCTTACAAAAGGTTAACCGAATGGAAAGTTATAATAACTCATCCTTGTTATAGTTTTTAGATTATCATCTCACGGTCTGTCTGGATCTCCATGCAATACATCATTTTAAGATTTGTCGGGGGGGGGGCACCCTGAGCCTCTTCTCCCACTGTTAATAATTCTGTCTGAAAGTTTTAATAATTTTGTTCTTTGTTTGTAGTGTGAGTTTTGTTGTCTTAAAGGCTCTAACATGAATTGATGGTGAATTCTGGCTCTCATATTCTCAGAGGTCTTTAAACTAAACCTTACTTTTTTTTCATTGGTATTGTAACTGAGTCCATTAAAAGTCCTGGATTTATTGTTATTCCATCTACTAAGTAACCCCCTTATTATGATCATCCTGTAATAGTTCATCGAGGAAAGCCTTTTAGAGAAAATGTGATTGGGGAACTGCAGTGTGCTATTATTTATATTTACTTGTCTTAAGGGGGCAGCAAAAGCACACCATGTACTTCAAGGGCTCCATTTATCTTCTCTGTCTGTGGGCAAGATTAAATGCAGCTCTTTGTAGGATAGTACAGCTTAATGGGAGCAGGGTGGCTTTTTTGTATCAAAGCTTTCTGAAAACAACATACCATGTTTTAGCCTGATAATGTTCATTTCTTGGCATTTGTGGAAGACACACAATTTACTGGCATGTCGAAGTACTGTGATATGTCACAGTAGTGTTGCTGGAAAAGAAGACTGCTGCTATATATATATGCATGCTTTCTCAAGGACAACACATCTGGAATTGCTTTTTGCATGTGTAATCTTTAAGTGATGATATGGAAATAATAATGTGTGTGGTGCAAATTTATGCCACAAGAACATCTGAAGCTGTCTTATTCCAAATCAGAACATTGGTCCATCAAGCTCAGTATTGTCTACTCTTACAGCAAGTGGCTCATCAGAATCTCAGTCAAAGAATGTTTCTCCCAGCATGTGTTACATATGATGTTTTTGACTGGAAATACTAGGGAATAAATAAGGGATGATTTTTAATTGTTCAGACCTGCTGTTCTGACTCAACTCCAGCACTCTTGTTTTGATTTCATTTCTCCAAGTCTGAATCATTTCTTTATTCTTGTGACATTTTCTGTTTCCTCACACTAACATTATCCAGAAAATGTATGTATTTTGTTCATAATCAAATCAGCATTTTACACAAACACATGCAAACATGAAACCCATACAAAAAGAATATTGGCGGTCTGAAACCATTGATCAAAATAGTAACAAATATGAAAAGAAACAGTATAGGGAATATTCACTCATTCCCAGATTGAACCTGAGACCTTCTCCATGTGAAGGATACATTCTGCCACTGAGCCTCAACCATTCCATTATCGCTGCCTTTAAAAGCCACAATGCATCTGATTTGGAATGTGTTGCATGCATCACAATTTATTCTGAAATTATGTTATAGTTGAACAGGATATATAATAATCCTTCTCACGATAAATACGAGTTTTGTAACAAATAAATCTCTCTCTTAGGACAACTAAGTAAGTGTCCACTCATGATACCTTACTATTGTACCTCATCAACATAGTATTGCAGTTATCACATGATTTCAGCTCTGTGCGCTGTCTGAAATTATAAGACAACAAATCATACTGGACCCTTCTGTCAATTTATTGGATACATCAGCAGAACCAGATAGTATGGGCAACTAAGGTCCCTGCCACACGGGACGGCTGAAACGCGGCTAATCAGAACCGCACCAAACTTGAGACGCGGCGGCGGGATCCCACGGATCCCCTCAGCCGCGGCGCATCGCTCCCCGGCATGATCAGATGCCGGGGAGCAAGAGTCCGATGGGAGGGGGAGGCTGCCGAACTGCGCACGCTCGAGCATGCGCAGTACGGCTGGGGGCCGAGATGCGGTGGTGCAAGGACGTGCCGGCCGATCCCACGGCCCGGCTTGAGGTGCTCCAAGGGATACAACCACCTAGGTAGGTGGTGTTTTTTTGCTGTGCGGTATCGGCGTTTGGGATGGAACAGGGACGGGCAGGCAACGATTCCCAGATGTTGCTGTGGGATCACGTCCGTTCGCTCTGCCCCCGTTCCATCCCCCTCCTGGCCCAAAACGCCTCGTATGAACAGGGCCTACATAGTGTGGATAGGTATTGTCCACTAACCATTGACCATGGAGGTATTCAAAAATGGAAAATGGGCTGGTCACATTTATGGTGTTAATTGTGGCAAGGTATGGGGATAATTACTAGCCTTGATGCTTTAAAAAAACAAACACAAAGATTAGACAAAATCTTGGTGGAAAAATTGATGAAGATATATTAATTACATAACTAAACAAATTCCATGCACAGTTGCAGGATAGAAGTGCTAAAAACAAATATCAGGAGATGGTTTCACTTTCATGTCCTGCTCATGGATTTCCATCCTGTTATTTTTTATTTATTTATGTAATTCGATTTTTAGATTGCTCCTCCCTGCAAGCAGGGCTCGGGGTGGCTCACAACATTGGAAACATACAATAAATAACTTAGATTAAAAGACTACAATAAAATGCATGATACATCAACAATAAATAATCCATTCCAAAATGATGGGATTCCCCCCCCCCCAGATTTCACAAGACTCGGTGGGGGGATGTTATAGAGAACGGTGGATATGACAGTGCCAGGCTATATGCGGTACCGTTGCTGTCCTCATCCGAATGCCTGTTGAAACATCTCTGCCTTACATGCCCTGTGGAAAGGTAACAGTTCTTTCAGGATATGGATATTCTCTCAGGATACGGCAGAGAGTTCCACCAAGTAGGGACCAGGGCTGAGAAATCCCTGGCCCTGGTTGAGGACAGCCAATTCTCTCTCGGGCCAGGAACCACCAGGAGGTTCTTACTTCCCAAGCATAATGCTCTTATAAACTATATGATGTATGATATAGAGCTTGGCCTGATCTAGCAAAACATTTCTTATGTTCATTAGAACTAGGTAGTTAGGAGAGGTTATGAGACAAAATTTACAAAAGTTATTGACAGCTCAGTGCTGAATTTTTGAGCACCATGATTTGTATTCTTTGAAAAGGCAGATGAACCTTTTGTTTAGGAGAATAGTCTTCAAGCTATGGTACCCATAAAAATATAGAAATAAATAGTAAGAACTGCGATAAATAACTCCTTATTTTGAACAGTGAGAGAGAATCAAATTAGGGTGTGGAATATTTAATACTTCCATCTTCTGTATTTCTTTCTGGAACACTGAATGAAACTGACAAAATATGGAATGGATAAGATACAGATCCAAGCCAAATAACTCACTTTAGTCTCTCTAGGGCTGTGATCACACACACTAAATAATGCAATTTCAATGCACTTTCCAACTGTTCGCACAGTAAAATCCAATTGAAAAGTGTCATGAAAGTGGATTGAAAGTGGATTATTTAGTGTGTGTGACCACAGCCTAAGAAACCCTTGCCTTGAGGAGTCTAAATTGTATCCTATCAAGCAGATGCTTTTCTCTGTTAGAGGTTTTTTCTGTGAAATCTGTTGACAAGTTCAAATATTTGTGTTGCTCTTTACTAAACAATTACATCTGCGTGATAAACAGTATATAGCCAAGAAAGTATGTATCTTGTTCAGGTATCTCATAGTTCCCTTTCTACTCATAGTTCCCTTTCACTTTGCAGTCTGTCTCATGTTTTGTCTCTATATACTTTTTAAAATTTATTTATTTATTTGAAAGGACATTGGATAGTATGAATGGTTATTTTTCTTTGTTAACTGCTGATGTGTAATATTCAAACCACTGCCAGTCCTAAACCAAATAGTCCCTCAGTTGAGGAGCACCTTTGTCACTTCCTCCATTTTTTTCAGCTTTTGAATGCTTTTGTTGTTGTTCATTCGCACAGTAAAGTCTAACTCTTCACAACCTCATTGACCACATCATGCCAGGCCCTTCTGTCCTCCGTCGTCCTCCGGTTTGCTCAACTTCATGTTCATTGCATCAACAACACTGTCTAACCATCTCATCCTTTGCCGCCCCCTCCTTCTTTTACCTTTGATCTTTCACAGCATCAGTGTCTTCTCCAGTGAATGTTCCCTTCTCATTTGGTGGCCAAAGTATTTGAGCTTCAGCTTCAGTATCTGGCCTTAGGATTGACTGATTTGATCTCCTTGCAGTCCAAGGGACTCTCAATAGTCTTCTCCAGCACCATAATTCGAAAGCATCTATTCGTGCAGAATGATTGATCCTTGTCATATTATACAAGGGATTTGCATGTCATAGATCTGTATTCATTCATATCGTACACATACAAATAAACATGAATTTGTTTGGGCTTCATATCTATTTATCTCATGATTTTCAATTATTTTTAAGGATAGCAGAGGAATTGCAATCACTCACACATAGGTAGGGACGGATGGCTGCCGAGTGCCAATTGCGTGTGTCTGATCATGCCGCTTTGATCTGGGGGGGTGGGGTGGCTATGCTGGACCAAATTGCCTGTGTGATCACAACCACTGTGTGATCAGACGCAACTGCAGGTGAGTCGTGGGTTTTTTTTGGCCGTTTGTTTCCCATGCACATAAACGAGGAATTGCATCTCCACACTGAGGGCCCCCTATGGAGTATGTGATGATGAGCATACTGCAAAGGGGGTGGGGAAATGGCACCGAGCTGGGACGGCCTGATCAGACCATCCTGATGGCTTGAGAGCACGCTTGAGTGATCAGACGGGGAAAGTCCGTCTGTAGCCCGTTAGAACCCAATTCCTACTGGACTTTCCCCAGTGTCTTTTAACTCCACTTCTGCAGCAGAGCAGCATGGGTTGCTGATGTCTGCAGGCTGCTTCCCAAATGTTGCTGTCTGATTGCTCCCTTTAGATCCACCAGGCATTCACACCTATGTCAGATCTAAAGGCATGTGTGATCGCAGCCATAGTGTTTTGGGGAAACTGTAGACTGGTGTGCAACAAGGTAATGTTGCTTCCAGTTACACAGCTGGAAGCAACATTATTGCATCACACAACCTTGTCCCCTTGTCTCCTACCACTACACCAGCTGAATGCTATGTAGAGAACACATGCCTTGCACTCCCCAAGCTCAGCCTCCAGCCAGTTGCCTGGGTTCTCTGTTCTTAAATCCAATCCTGACTCAGTACTGTGGCCTGCCACTGCATGCCACTTTACTACAAACCTGAGAGCTGGTGAGGTCCTTAAGTAACATTAAAAAACAACAACAAAGATTCATATTTTCCTCTCCCAGTTTTCACCTTTCACTTTTACTCACACATGTTAGTTTGTTGCTGCAAAAAAATAGACAAGAGTCTTGTAGCACCTTAAAGACTAATAAAATTGAAAGCCTATGTTCAAATAAAATGTTAGATTTTGAGGTGCTGCAAAACTCATGTTTAGCCATAATCAAATACTCAGTGATTGTTTAGATTAGCTGTTTATAGGAAAGAAGGCACAGAGAATTATTTCTAGTCTTACCTGAACTCTGACAATAATTTTTTGAACAGATTAATGTGCCAGAGCTCCCAACATCCTAACCAAGAGAGGAGCTCGGCAGAAAGCAATCATTTGTGCAAGTTGTTAGTGATTTAGACTTCCTTCCTTCCTTCCTTCCTTCCTTCCTTCCTTCCTTCCTTCCTTCCTTCCTTCCTTCCTTCCTTCCTTCCTTCCTGCTCTCCCACTACACTTTTCCTTCCCTGAAAGCCCCCATAGCCTGTCCACTTGTCCTGATTCCTTCTTTCCATCCCACCCACCAGCCAACCTACCTGACTTCATCTTTCCCTCCTTCCCTCCCCCTGACAGCCAGGAAACTCTGGCCAAGTTGTATGGTGTAGGCCCCTTGGGTCAATTATGCAGCACTGACTAATAGGCCCAGGCCCAGTTGCACTCTGGAACACCTGTATTTTCCTTTCCTCCTAGTACCCCCATATGCTCTACCATTTCTCTGTTTTCTTCTGTCTTTCACACCACCTAACCAACCTACCTTTTATCTGCTCCTCATTTCCAGCTATAGTTATTTATTTACTTCATTCATACCTCTCCTTTTTCCACAGTGTGGAACTTACGTAATTCTCCTCCATTTTATCTTGACAAGAACCCTCTAAGGTAGGTTAGACTGAGAGTGTGTGGCTGGCCCAAGGTCACCCATCAAGCTTCCATGGCAGAGTAGACATTAAAATTTGGGACTCCCAGATCCTAGTCTGAAACTCTATCCATTATGTCACATTGCTTTTGTGCAGTGGCTCCTGTTGAACACTAGTGAACAGCCAGGCCTGGATGAGTCATGCAAACTGGGTGACAGCAAGTCACCTCATGGTTTTTGCTGGGTCTAGCCCCAATGAGTCCTCTTTAAAGGCCCAAAACAGCTGGCAATACTGTTATGATAGTCTAGTAATAGCTACAGAGGGTATTTGTTTCTTAATGCTGCAGGCACTGCTTCTATTATTTCGGGAGGTTTTAACTCCTCAGTGTCTTTTTGTTAGACCAGATTTTTCTGCAAACCTGGGGATTTTCTCTAGTTGTAGAAATATCTGTCTCGTCTGTTCTCTGGATTTAACTATCTACATATTTAAGTATCTACAGTATCACCTGCAAAAATTGAGTGATATGGTAGCATACATTAATGTATGAATACATTGTGCAGATATCAGTTTATTCTTACTGCTTGATTCCCTTTGGTAGAGGTGGGGTAAGCATGAGGCTCATTCCTTTGCCCCAACATTTGTAGAACCATCTGCTTGTAAATGGATACCAAGGATCTTGAAAACAAATACATGTTGACATACATCCATGAATCTTCAGTGGCATACTGTGAAGGAGGTGAAAAGCAACTTGAAAAGAATGACCTAAGTGGAAATTCCTTCTTGACCCCTAGATATGGCAATTATTTATAGCTCATTCTACTTACCAGGAGCGCATGAGACACAGCTCTTATAGGAATACATCTTTAAATTATGGGCAGACAGGTAACAGCTGAATATTAGGATTTTTGTTTAATTACAGTAAGAGTAGTTAAACAGTGGAATTGGCTTCCTAGGGAGCTGGTAAGCTCCTCCTCACTGGCAGTCTTTGAGCAGCAGCTGAACGAACACTTGTCAGGGAAAGGAGGAGGAGGAGGAGGAAGAGGAGGATGATTGGATTTATAGCCCACCCTTCACTTGGAGTCTCAGAGTGGCTTACAATCTTCTTCCCTTCCTCTCCCCACAAAAGACACCCTGTGACATGGGTGGGGCTGAGAGAGCTCTGAGAGAACTGCTCTTGATTTATGTATGTATTTATTACTTTGATTTCTATCCCACCCTCCCTACAAGTGGGGAGAACAGTTTTGAGAGAATGTAACTGATCCAAAGTCACCCAGCAGCTGCACATGGAGGAGTGGGGAATCAAACCCAGTTCTCCAGATTAGAGTCCACCGTCCTTAACCACTACACCAAACTTGGCTCTACACCAGGCTATTCCTGCACTGAGCAAGGGGTTGGACAAGATCATCTGGATAGCCCCTTCCAACTCTATGATTCTACCCAAATAAAGTTTAGGGACTGTTTGTGTGAAACATCTGTACACCAGGAAATCCTACATGTAAAGAAAAAGGTGATAGATAGATAGATAAATAAATAGAACTGCTATCCAATTCATACTAACCTTATACACATGAAATATATGTATGCAGGTTCAACATGAATGGGGAGGAGGCTTTTGAATTGTTCTTGATCAACAAAACAAAGCCTACTAAAAACAGGTTGTATACACATAGGTGCTGAGTCTATACTGGGGCAAATATGTGTAGGTGACAGGTGGAGCCATTCACTTAACATGCACTGATCTGTATCCATAGGTGAACATGACTACTGCCCTTCAAAATACTGCAGTACCTCCGTTTTTCCTTCTGTGGAAATGAAAATATATAAAAATCTTATATCTAAACTTAGTAGGTCAGAGAGATGGCTGGTTTTATTAATAGATATTATTTGAAAGGATAATACTAGCTATTAACTCACTGAACTTATACAATAGAACTGTGTCTCTGTCTTTCTATCTCTCTCACATATAAAAAATCCATAATGCGCATGCACACATACAATATACATTTCAAAAGAGACATGTATACTTGGTGCTATTATTGTTATGCTATCAATCATTGGTTATGTATAATGGCATGTTTCAAATAAAAGTGTCATTCATCATGCCAGGACATCAATCTCTGACTGTTGTTATTTTTATCAATAAAATCAAAGACTCTACTTGAAGCAGGGATTTAAAAGAGACCATTTTATTTACACTGTGTATGGATTTTAAAGCAGTCTCTGACCACTAATCAATCTCTACTATAGACATTATTCTTGAGGATTTCAGAGATACTTTGATCAGCATGTATTATGGAAAGTAGTAAGCCGCTTTCTCAGCCCTGCATTTCGTGGATTCTTTTTTTCACCCCCAATTTTCTCAGTTGTTCTATCACATGCATTTATTTCTTTGATACTTTCTGGGGAACTTTAATTGTTACATTGTTTCTTCTCAAAGGCAATGAGAAAGGGATTACAAGATTTAATTTGTATACCTTGAAACATTAGAAAGAGAAAATTAAAAAAGCAATATTCAAATAAAAGACAGCTGATGGTGTTTGATTTTCATTGCCACTGTGCTATAGGAACAAGGTAGTTTGGAATATCAGTTCAGAGGATATTTGTGTACTTAACTTTTTATGGTATTGTTCAATCTTCTTCCCTAGGATATAGGAAATTCTATCATCAACCTTTGGGGAAGGTAAAAAAGAAGATGGGATTATAGAGGCCACAACTTCAATAAAAGTGGATTGTAGAGCAAACTAATAAGATTGATCTGATTTGGAAGGGAGTCCCCAAGAATACTGGCATGGACAACCATCTAAATTATCTCATGGAATTGCTCAATTCACCCCAGTGTTATCATCTGAATATATCTGTTTTCTTTGCAGAGATAGGGTGATATGAGGTACCCCTACTAAAGTTCCCTAATCCCTTTTTCGTGCCATACCATCACTCTCCATGACAGTCTCACTGTCACATCATCCATGTGAGAATTCTTATGCTCTGGTAGTTCCATAAATCCCCCTTACACTTTGTTCCTCCCCATCTGCCATTTTTCCTTCTGGCAAAGTTGTGGCAACAAGAGTCAAACAGCCCTCGGCCCTTGCGGCTGTTGGGCTGGGGAGGCACCCCCTAAATGACCCACTCCGGCCCTGTCATCCACAGATGATGAAGATGATGGGGTCCAACAGGCTATTTTGGATCGCTTGCAGGCTGTTGAGTAGGCCACAGGGGTGTCGACTCTTCAGGCGAGGCCTGTGTGTGTAGCACGTGGGACAAAAGAAACATGCTCTGCGGCACATAAGCGTTTTCAGGTGGAAGTTTTAACCCGGTTGTCTCTCACTGAAGGGCGGACCACCACGCCTGTGGCTGGCAAGGACGGGGCCCCTGTGAATCAGGACCGTGGCACACCTTCTGCATCAATGTCTTCGGAGCAGCAGAGCCCGATTGAGGCCATGGCTGGTCCTTCCTCGGCGGCTGTTAAGTGCTGCACACACTGTGGTGTTGGCAGCTGGCCCTGTGGCCACCCTGTGGCTGAGGGCTCAGCGCCTGCCCCCCAGCATGCACTGGTGGGTAGTTGTGTCTGTGGGCAGATGTGTGGTGCTGCTTCATCACTTAGGACCCTTCAGTCTTTTTGTAATGCTGCGTCTGTACAGCATTGCAGCACACCTGGTACACCGTGGGGGGGGGCATCACCTGGTGGTGTGTCATACGTGGTGCCCCCCAACATTGCCGTCCCTTTTGGGGATTTGGCACTCCCACTGGGTGACCACTTGCTACCCACCACTAGGGATAGAATTTGCAGGGGAGAATATGTAGATGTTTTTACACTTTTGTTCCGGGAGCTGGAAAAGAAGGTGAAGGAAGAGCTTGAGGACAGGGACAAGGAAAAGTATAAAAAAATGAAGGTCGATAGAACATGGGCCAACTGGGTGGCAGGTTTCCTCATATACGCTGGCATGCTTTCTAAGGCACAGCTGTGCAGGGCAGCATCCTTGTTCCAATATTTTGATATAATTTACAAGGGGTATACTAGTTCTACTGGCCCCGCCTGGCTCCAGTATGATGAGGAGTTCAGGATGTGTGCTGCCATGAACCCTTCTCTGCGATAGGATCAGATCCACCCTCACCTCTAGCTGCAGGTTATGGCTTCCTCTAGGCCAAACATGGGGGATCAATCACATAGTGGCCATTTGGTCCAGCATTTGTCCACGTCCCCTAGTCCCCGCCTTTCGGTGGGGCAGGCAGTTCAACCTTGCCAGATTCAACCCTGCCAGTTCAACCCCGCCAGTATCGGCATGAGTGCCCCTTCTGTGCAGGCCCGCACCCCTTCTCAGCATGCTTCCATGGAAAGTCACATAGGGGTTGCAGAAGGCCAGAGGGGGGAGTACCTGGGCAGGTGCATGGAAAGGGGGCCAATCCCCATAAGGTTGAGAGTGCTTGAAAGGTTGTTGTGTAGTTATCCACAATGTTCCGATAGTTTATATTTGTTGAAAGGGTTTTGATGTTCCGATAGTTTATATTTGTAGAAAGGGTTTTCATACGGTTTTCGCATTCCTTATCAAAGAGAGAGGATCCCCTTCATGGCACATAACTTATGATCTATACAGGGAATGGAGCACGTGGTCAGGGAAAAGACTGAGAAGGAGCTCCGGAAGGGAAGAGTCCTGGGACCTTTCCCTTCCCTTCCCCTCCTATCCTTAACCTTCGTGTGTCACTATTGGGATTGTGCCTAAGAAAGTGCCTGGGGAGTTCCGGCTCATCCATCATCTCTCTTATCCCAAGGGCAGTTCAGTCAATGATGCCATCTCCAAGGATTTGTGCTCAGTACGGTACACTTCCTTTGATCAGGCTGTGCACATCATGCGTCGCTGTGGGAAGGGAGCGGAGATGGCAAAATGCAACATTAAGTCTGCATTTCACCTCCTCCCTATGCATCCGGATGATTTTGAGCTCCTAAATTTTTGCTTTGAGGGCCAGTTTTACCTAGATCGGGCTCTGCCTATGGGCTACTCTGTCTCGTGTGCCACTTTCGAGCGCTTCAGCTCCTTTTTGGAGTGGGGTCTTCACGCACACACAAGGCGTGGCGTGGTGGCACACTATTTGGATGACTTTCTGTTTGTAGGTCCCCAGGGGTCTGGGCAGTGTGAGCAGCTGTTGGGCTCATTTATGGCTTTGGCAGGCGAGTTACGGGTGCCTTTAGCACAGGGAAAGACTGAGGGGCCGGCACAGGTTTTAACATTACTGGGAGTGGAATTGGATTCTGTGGCACAGGCTTCCCAGCTCCTGGCATGCAAGCTGTTGGACTTGCGTAGCCGTATCAGTGGATTCCTATGCAGATGGAAGGCCACCTTGAGGGAGCTGCAGCAGTTGGTAGGCCACTTGAATTTTGCCTGTAAGGTGGTGGCACCTGGCCGGGCCTTTTTGCACAGGTTATGCACCGCCATGGCCAGACATCGACTTCCTCCGTCTCACCGCAGCAGGTATCCTCCAGGACTTGGAAATGTGGTTGGAATTTCTTCCCTCTTTCAATGGTATTTCCTTCTGGAGAGAGGATCTTAGGGTGGAGGCAGAACTCCAGGTCGATTCGGATGCGTCCAGGTCCTCAGGTTTTGGTGTTTATTTCCGCAGGCACTGGTGCACTGAAGTGTGGCTGGCGTCCTGGGTCACGGAGGGCCTGACATCCGATCTTACCTTTCTGGAGTTCTTTCCTATCCTAGTGGCAGTTCACCTGTGGGGGGAGGAGCTGGCCAACCACACGGTGCACTTTTGGTGCGATAACCTTGCGGTGGGTCAGGTCATCAATTCCCTATCCTCCAGGTCCCCACAAGTCATGCATTTGGTCAGGGCCTTTACACTTTATTGCCTCCAGCTAAACATTTGGTTTTTTGCCAGGCACGTACCGGGGGTTGACAATGGGGTGGCTGACGCTATCTCTCATAAACAGATGGAGAGGTTCCATCGGCTGGCCCCAGACACCAACTTGCAGCCAGTGCGGATGCCGACATGGCTATGGTTGGTTGGAAGGCAGAAGTGTGCAGGGAAATAGGACTAGACATAGTGCCAAATACCAAATGGGCTTATGATCGGGCGGTCAATCAGTTTGCAGAATTTAGACAGGAGTTAGGGTATCCTAGCTCGTGGCCTGTCCCTGTGGAGCATCTGTTGCATTTTTGCAAGGCATCCAAAGGTAAGGGTCTGGTGATTAGTTCAATAAAGGGGCTGTTGGCTGCTGTGGCCTATGCCAGCAAGGTGCAGGGGCTTGCCAATCATACAGAGGATTTTAGAATACGCAAAATGCTGGAGGGCTGGTCACGAGAAGCTGGGGCACGGGCTAACTGTAGGCAGCCCATTTTCCCCGGAGTGCTTCATGGTCTGCAGGCTACTTGGAGTGAGATTTGCTCATCTGATTTTGAGGCGGCCCTATTCCACACAGCTGCCTTAGTAGCCTTCTTTGGGGCTTTCAGGTTAAGTGAGCTGGTTGCCCAATCTAAGAAGGAGGGTTCTGGCCGGGCCCTGCAGGAGCAAGATGTGCCTTCGGGACCACCCTGATTTGGCCCTCCCTTTGAGCCTAGCGGCTTGGGGATGGGGCTACAGGGTCATCCAGTAATGGCTAGCTGGCCAGGCTGGAGCCACCGCAGTTGGCTCCTGCTCGGGGCAGGGTGGCTTGCCCTATTTCATGAGTTAAGGGAGGGGTCATTGACCCCTGGCCTTGACCATACCGCACAGACGGTCTTGCCCTTGCTGTTGGTTCCAGTTAAAGTTGTCAATTAATAAAGTGGCCCAATAATTAAACCCATCACTTGTGTCTGCCTTGGTATTCTGGCTTGGGGGGCAAACAAGCAAGGCAACCCAACAGCCAGATTTAATCAATGAATGTTCTCATGAATCCCACTAGCAAAATGGAATACCTCAGAGAAAGCCCCACTCCCACCAATCATGACATAGCAGCCTAGGGATGCTAGGATCCAGGTGGTGGCTGGAGATCTGGAATTATGACTGATCTCCAGGTAATAGAGATAAGTTCACCTGGAGAAAATGGCTGCTTTGTATGGTGACTCTATGGCATTATAGCCCATCAAAGACCCTCTCATGCCCAAACCCCACCCTGTTCAAGCTCCACCCCCAAATCTCCTGGTATTTCCCAACATGGAGCTGGCAACCCTGTACCAGCCTATAGCTTATCAGAGTTGCTGTAAATTTTATTTTCTATGCCCCATAAACAGTGCCGGATTTACACATAAGCTAAATAAGCTACAGCTTAGGGCCTCACAATCTGCTGGGGCCTCAAATAAAAACACAATATAAAAAATGATTTCAAATATTAAAAAGGCGTATATATTTTAAAATTTTCTGAGACCAGCTGATGTAATTTAAAACAGTAGGGGGCCTCTTGGTTTTGTATAGCTTAGGGCCTCAGCAAGTCTAAATCCGGCCCTGCCCATAAAGAATATCACATGAAACCCAGTGTACTTCACTCTGCATTCCACTCCCCAACTGATTACCAAACTTGGTAGATAACAGGGTTTCATTTGCATCAGTCCCTGCTTTTCCACTGAGTCCTGGGGTGGAACTCTGGTCTTGAGACCTAAGGCAATCAGTTCCCAGAGCTGCACAATCTATGCCTACCCTTTCTCTTCCCACAGTTCTCTACCAGCCAGCCAGAGATTGCCATCACAGGGTGGCAAGGACTGCTTTACAGGGCCTGTCCTTTTGTGGAAACAGAGTCCTGAATATGTATGATGATTTGTGATATCTATTTGCAGATATACGTATTGATCAGGGGGAAGTTAGGAAGCCTTTCAAAGCAACATCAGTTCCACTTTCTGCCTTAGCAACAGCAGCCTCTGATCCTGCTTCTTGCCAGACTGCTACAAAACTAATTGCTTCTCCATCTCTGGCAACATTTAAGCTACCCAGCCCCAAACAATTTCCTTCAACCCCCAGTGGCTCATGCACAATAGGTAGTAGCCATCAAATACCATTAAGCAAGCAATCAAGCTATACAAAAAGTGTATTTTTAGCATTTATTTTTACACTTTGTCTTTTTTTATATCCTGTAGCTCACCATGTAATTATATAAATGCTTGCCTGAAGGTAGCATACTTAACAGAATATGGAAACTTGATGTTTTAAGTGTTGGGTGTTTTTTTTTAAAGAACACTCCCACCTCCATGGCCACTAGTCTCTGTTTTGTGTTCACATTGCCCCCTCACTTGCACATCTATCTCCTCTCCACACCACAGATAGGAAAGGGGATGTTTAACGTCATTGCACACAGCATGACTACATTGATTATTTAAATGGAAACGCTTGGCATGCTGAGAAAATCTTCTGTATTACACTTTGGATGGACTTTTACTGATAATGATTTGGATGAAAGAATACTGAAAGAATGATGCACAGAAACATTGGAAACAAACTCTTTCTACATCTATCCAGCTGCCTTATATTTGACCTTTCTCCAGAATACCCTGCCAGTTCTGTAGTTAGCAGAAATAGAGCCAGACATACAGAAATGTGTGTGATCACTGAGAAATGCTATACAGCTAAAAGAACAGGGAACGTGGTACCAAATAAAATGTTATATACATTTAGGATTGTAGTCTGTTCAGATGGTACTATTTTAAAAAGGCCTTTACAAAGACTTTGAACTACGAAGTTTCCCCATTCATTCCAGTAGCATGAGCAATTCAAATTCAGCATATAGATCAGAGGTAGGCATTCCTACTATTCATGCTGACAAGCAACACCCCAAACTAGGAGCACCCAGTCTTTTCAAGCCTGTAGGAGCCTTGGGAATTCTGGCACAGAGTGCTGGTCACAATCACCAAATGGCTGCCACAGGAAGAGAAGCCCGCCACAAAATGTCATGGAGCGAAGTTAGACTTAATTCTAATACTAACTCTTTGACATTTCAGGCAGAAGCTCCATTTAAAAGGATGCCTTTTAAAATGAACTTGCTGTGACCTGGATAGCCCAGGCAAGCCTGATCTTGTTAGATCTCAGAAGCTAAGCTGGGTTGACTCCGACAAGTGCGTGGATGGGAGATCTCCTTGAAATACCAGCAGATAGGAGGCGGGGGCAGGCTTTATCCAGCCACCTCTCTGAATGTCCTCCAGGCCCCTAGTAGGGCTCAGTCACCAGAGGTCACCATGACTTCCAGGTGTGTGTGTGGGGGGCGGTGTGGGTGTGTGTGGGTGTAAACACACACACGTGAAAAATTACAAAAAGTGAATATATTTAAAAATATTTTCTTGCATACACACATGGTAGCACAGTAATGATCCTTGTGCTATGCAGGCAGCTGTTGCTGAAGCAACTTTTGAGAAATCTGCACAGTCAATCTGATCTCCAGTGGCCAATCAGAAACCCTGCAAGGCAAAAGCCCCACCTGGCCCCACCCATGGGCACTAGAAAAAGTTTGATAGGTGCCACACTGAGGACCCCTGCCTCAGACCGTTTTGCTCAGTGTGAATGACTCTGCCCAATTGCTGAGGTGCTGCTAGCATCACTGGGGCTTTGTTCACTCCCAGCATGTCTGGACAGGGACAAACCTCTCCCCTCTCCTTTTCATTTGCTGGTGTATCAGCATCTTCACAGGCAGATACCGCAGATACATGGGGGGAAAAGACTGCCTCCTCTTCCTCCTGATATAGAGCTTCAGTAGACATGGAGCTGCAGAAACATTGGAGTAAAATTCTGGAGAGCTAGGTTTATTTATTTATTTATTTATTATTTATTTACATTTCTATCCCGCCCTCCCTGAAGGCTCAGGGCGGCTAACAAGGCATATCGCCACATAAAACTGTAAAACAATACAAAAAGTTAAAAATACATCTCAATTAAAACAGTTTTGGTGCTCCTCTGAACCAATTCCAAAGTTACAATTTCTAAAAGCAAGATGGCCGTCCCCTAAACGTCCCATTCTCACCCATGATGCCCGCGTCATGATGTCCATATACAGAAATTATGGGGTGTTGGTGGTACACTGGTGCGTTGGTGGTACACTGGTGGGGCGTTGGTGGCATATGCCCGCGTCCTGATGTATATATACAGAAATTATGGGGTGTTGGTGGTACACTGGTGCGTTGGTGGTACACTGGTGGTGGCGGCTCCTATTCAAAAGCCTGGTGGAAGGTTTCTCAAAAGCATTAGAGCCCAGTAGCATTGTAGATCAGGACAACTATATAATTCATAATATAATAATCTAGTGATATATTGCAGATAAACCAGCATTCCTAGAAAATTATGTTTGTAAATGTTGTCTTTGTTATCAGATGAGGGTTTCAAAAGCTTACTTTAGACAGCTTAACTGAAAGCAGTCATTGAGCCCAAAACAGAAACCATACACCTGTGCCTTTAAAAATAAAGCAAAAAACAACATCTAATATCAGTGTGGGCTTCAGTGTTTTTGAACTAAGGTCCAGGCATTGAAAATGTATGTGAAAAGTCAAGGTGACAGAATAGGAGCAAACAAAAAATAGATAACATCCCTTGCTCTTGGCTGATGGAATCAAAAAGGCATACGAAATTGTCCAGGAGATGGCAAGACACCTGAGATCTGTACAAAGTAAGGATGCCTAAGCCATAAAAATAAATACAGATCTCTTTTTGTCTGTAGTAGTTTTGACAGTCTGTGTTATAGGTTGGGTCACAGACAATCTGTGGGGGGAAACTGTCAACTTCAAAGAGGTCAGAAAGTTAAAGAGCCTGGCTTGCTGATTCAGCACAGTGGCATTTATCATCCTGTGTAGGTTCCTCCTAGCAAAGCCTTCTGAAGCATAACTCAAAACTTGATAATTTTCTTTTTCTGATAGGCCCTGCCCCTGATGCCAGCCCATGATTCTGTACTTTGTTGCTAGCAAGGGCAAGTAGCTTTATGGCAAATGCTAACAAAGCAGTTTATTTCTTGTGAACATTTGCTAGGCGATAAATGCCCTAGAGAGTATACATACTGAGTTCTAACACACTGGCATGATCCAGCCATATTAAACACTGTTAATCATCAGTGAGTTCAATAGGAAACTGCATAGTTCAGCATATGCTTAACTCTCTCATTGAAATCAGTGGGATGTAAAAGGTAAAGGTTTCCCTTGCTCGAAAGCCAGTCGAATCTGACTCTAGGGGTATGGTTCTCATCTCCATTTCCAAGCTGAAGAGCCAGCACTGTCTGAAGATGTTTCTATGGTCATGTGGCCGGCATGACTAGATGCCAAGGTGCATGGAATGCTGCTACCTTCCCACTGAAGCAGTACCTATTTATCTACTTGCAATTTCTTGATTTCGAACAATTAGGTTGGCAGGAGCTGGAACCAGAGATGGGAGCTCACTCTGTCATGCGGCACTCGGATCTCAAACTGCTGAACTATTGACTTTCCGGTCTGCTGTTCAGTGTCTTAACCACTAAGCCACCACAGCCTCTTTGTCAGTGGGATGACAAAGTGCTTAATTTTGCCTGGACTATGCCCATGAAGAATGAACATCTACAGCAATTTGAAATTGAATATCCAACTAGTTGGTCTGGAATTCTCAATGTTTTAAAAGAACTCACTTTCAAAAGTAACTCTGATACTATGGATTGATTGCAATGGTACATGCATAGTCCAGTGCCTAAGAACCAAATTGTTTACCAGAGTGGGTTATAGTGTGGTTAGGCTTAAGGTTATGGCCAATAAAGCCATACCTGTACAGGGAGGGAGGATACCTGTACAGGGAGGGAAGAAGGGAGGGAAGGAAGGAAGGAAGGAAGGAAGGAAGGAAGGAAGGAAGGAAGGAAGGAAGGAAGGAGTGGGTCATAAGGAACATATCACACCAGTCTCGGCCCATCTATACTGACTTGTGCTTCCGGGCACAATTCAAGATGTTGGTTTTGACCTTCAAGGCCCTGTGTTTGGAACCAACATGCATGAAGGATTGCTAATCTGTTACAAACCTTCCTGACCATTACAGTCATCTTTGGAGGCCCTGCTTCAGGTGCCTTGCCTTCTGAGATTAGGCAGGTGGTAACCTGGGAAAGGGCCTTCTTGGTCATGGCACCAAAGCTCTGGAACACTCTCCCCAGGGAGATTCAGCTGTCTGTCCCCTTCTATTGCCATCTTCTGCTAATGTTTTTACGTTTTTTTACGTATTTTAACTCTGTTTTTAACTCTTTTTAAAATTGTTTTAATGATGTATGTTTGAGGGGGGTTGATTTTAATGGTTTTATAATGTAATTTTATCATGTATGTTGTAAATTGTTAGCAACCTTGGAAGACCTTGTGGGGGAAGAAAAGTGGGATATACACTTTGTAAAGAAATAATAAATAAATTGCAAGTGATTGTGGGGAATCTATGTTCAGCATATAATGAGAAGGTGTCCTCTGTGCCCGTGGCCTCTAGAACAACTGGTTGCCTGTTGTGTGGAACACCATGCTGGATTAGATGGCCATTTGGTCTGACACAGCAGGGCTCTTATTATGTCCTTAGATAGCCATTACAGATAAAGTTAAGCAACTAATCAAAAGAAATAAATCTACTTAGCAATTGTGAATGGTGGAAATACCTAATAGGCCTGAGACAATGTCCCTTTCTCTCCTAGGCATGAAAAGTAAGTTGTTGCTTCTAGGAAACTTTACATTTTTGTTTTAAACATTAAAAATGAAAAGTGTCAGTTCATTGCATTATTTTTGAGATGTGAGTAAAAATCCCCAAGTAAGAGTACAGGAACATTTACATCACTGAATGATGATAATAGGTCTAACATATGTGCAGCCATGGATGGACTTCTCCAATAATTTTGAAAGAAAAGTTATTTGCAGTTAAGTTATAACCCAACAGGTAAATACATCAATAATGTGAGACATTTTCCTAAGCCCCCTAATAATTAATTTCCCTCTTAAGTTAACATAATAGCCAACACAATTATATAATAAGTATGGTTTAATTTGGAATTCTTGGGCTTCCTATTTTAAGTAGCTTTGCATGAAAGCTCAATTTATGAGCTGTGGATGTTTAATAATTTATTACCCTGGAAGCTTCAACTTTACCTATTAGGCATAAATCTATGACAAAAGCTTAGAGGTAAGAGCTTTTATTAGATTAACAGGATGCAAGTATTATACACAAGCTTTTGGGACCTAATTAGACCATTCCTCCTTCTGGTTTTCACTATATATTACAATTGACAGTAGAGTAGGGGCGAGGCAGGGGTTGTGAGTAGAAACTAGAAGCAGATTTTTATCAGAGATTCTCACAACCACTTCACATCTGTTTTGTTTTCATTTTTTTTTCCAGAAGAGCTGAGAATGAAGGTAACACAAAGATGCTTTAAATCTACTTGTCATTGACACTACCTTGCCACCGCTGTCTATGTGATTTTGTACAAAGGACTTACTTCTGTACCCTGTTCTGACGTTTCAAGGCCAAACTACACATTAGGTGGGATATATTAGATTAGCTCTCTGCATGTTTATGTATATTTTAATGCATCTTCAGAGTACCCTAAATCTGACTGAAGAAGTAATAGTAGTTCCCCTCTAATCAAAACTGTTTTTCTGATTTAACCCCCTCCCCCCTGAAGCTGTTGGTCCTATAGGGACAAAATTGATTTCTTGTTTGCCCCTTAGCTAGTTCACAATGGGTCTATCTTGTAACCTATTATTATCTCTAATTCTGAATTTGGCTATCCTTAGAGTGGGGGTTGGGGACAGACAAGAGATTTTTCTGAAAGGCTGGGAGCCCAGATAAAACCAACCAACCAGCCTTTCATCTGCCCCCCATTCAACTATATTTATACCTCACCTTACTCCACAATAGGGACCTGAAGCAACTTACATTATTCTCCTAGCCTCCATTTTATCCTCACAGCAACCCTGTGATATAGGCTAGTTTGAGATTATGTGACTAGCTCCAGGTCACCCAGAGAATTTCCACAGCAGAGTGGTGATTCAAACCTGGAATTCCCATATCCTAGTCTGAAACTCTAACCACTACAACACACTGGCTTTCATGGGGTGGCTGCTGTTGAACAGCAGCGATCAGCCAGGCTTGGATAAAACATGGAAGTTGTGCGGTATTGTCTGGTGGTTGCTGGTGGTTGGTAGAGGACCTGATCACAATGAG
Source organism: Gekko japonicus (assembly GCF_001447785.1). Classification (NCBI taxonomy): domain Eukaryota; kingdom Metazoa; phylum Chordata; class Lepidosauria; order Squamata; family Gekkonidae; genus Gekko; species Gekko japonicus. Next base: position 30,662 of record NW_015174298.1, read on the forward strand.
TCCTCCCTCAAAGGCCAAAACAGTCCTATAAACAGTCAATTCAATTCAAAACCTTTATTGGCATGGATCAGAGTCATAAACAGTCACCCTTCAGTTCATGGATTTAACACATAGCTTCCTCATTATAAGGCAGTTACAGAAATTAGCCACCGCTTCAATAACCACTGTATTTTGTAAAGCCAATAAATGGTACAACATTCTGTCGTCTGATTGTTTGACATCTTTCTTAAGTATGGCTTCTAGATAGACTGCCCGAATGTCATCATACAAACTACAGTGGAGGAATACGTGTTCGATTGTTTCAATCTCCTCTGAATCACAATCACAAAACCTAACAGAGTAGGGGATTTTCTTAAATCTTCCTGCTAAAACCGCAGAGGGGAGCACGTTAAAGCGGGCCAGCATAAATGCTCTACGCAACTGTGGAGAAGTCAAATCCAATAAGTATTGTGCAGGGGTGTTGATCGGAAAACGTGCCCATCTTAAAGGGGAGCATCTACCAGAAGCCAAGGCTCTAAGCTCTTGCATCTCAATATCAATTAATCTCTGTTTGAGCAGGGCAAAGATGTGTGCTTCAGATAAGGACATCATATCATTCACGCATAACCCTATTGAGACGATTTTCCTTTCTATAGCAGCAAACCACTCAGAGCAATGAGACTCTTCCAACAGATATGTAATAAGGCTATTGGGACAGTTCCTAAAGTGCAAACGTAGCCAAAATCTGAAGGTAATTATCCAAGCCCTTGTTTCCAAGCGTATCATATTGACTTCCAAACAAATAGCGGCGTAGGAAACACACAGGGGCAACCCTAATATTTTCCTCACAAAATTGGATTGGAGTTGTTCTACCATTTTGTTAAAAGCTGTGATCCAAATGGGCACCCCATAAAGAAGCTTCGCTCCAATTTTGTGCTGAAACACTTTTAGGGCCGCAGGAACATACTGGTTACCCTTGGTAAAAAAGAAACGGGTTATTGCTAGCACACAGCTGTTCGCAGATTTAATTACTTCTGATCTGTGGGCTACCCACCTTGCACTATGATGAAAGTTAATTCCCAAATATTTAAAACACTTCACCTGTTCAATGGTGTTACCCTTAACACGCCAGTTGATGGGTTTCCAGGAATCTCCGAACACCATTATTTTAGTTTTGTCAAAATTCACAGATAATCCGTTCAGCTCACAATATTCTATAAAATGTGCCAACAGTCTCTTTATCCCTACTTCAGACCTAGAAAGAACTACAGCATCGTCTGCAAACAATAGCAGGGGCACCGGTCGCGAGCTCATAATTGGGCTGTGACCATCAATCCTCTCTAACCCCGTGGCCAAATCATTTAAGAAAAGATTAAAAAGGAGGGGAGCCAATACACAGCCCTGCTTAACCCCTATCTTGATGGAAATTTTCGGGGTTAAATCACCATCCCTAGAGCCTCTTACTTGACAAGTGGTATCTGTATATCATTTCTTAATCAACAGGAGCAATCTCATTTCAATTCCCAACAGCCTTAACTTCTTCCATAGAAGCTCCCTTGAGACAGTATCAAAAGCACTCTTCAGATCCAGGAAGGCAGCATACAACTTGGACCCTTTCCCTTTTTTGTATTTATTCACTAAGTGACTTAGCACAATACAGTGATCCAGAGTTGACTTCCCCTGACAAAATCCTGCTTGTTCTATACCTAGGATTTTTTGTTCAGCCATCCAGGCCTTAAGTTTAGACGCCAAGTGGCTTGCATAGAGTTTCCCTAGTATGGAAATCAGGCTAATGGGCCTATAATTACTAGGTGATCTACAGTCACCTTTTTTAAAAATTGGAACGATAATAGCATTGGTCCATGCTTCAGGTATTATTCCTGTCCTGTCTATAGCAGTAAATAGAACTGCTAAGAAGGACGCCCACCATTCCGGAATCACTTTAATGGCCTCCGGGGGAATTGCATCTGGTCCCGGCGCCTTCCCAGCCTTAATTTGAGCAATTAGCGTGGCAACCTCTACATCCTGCACCGGCGGCCACTCGGGACAATCCCCTAGACTGATTTCGAGATCCTCAATTTCACTCCTTCCATCTACCGAAAAGATCTTCAGGAAATGTTCGTACCAGGCCTTGGCGGTAATTGGGGAATTCGTAGTACTGTTCCTGCCTAGAGCCTCGGAAATCACCGCCCAAAATTTCCTAGCATCATTGCTAATTGTGGCTTGGAGAAGAGGCTCCCAGTTTTTCTGGAGGGCGGCTTTTTTTTTCTCTCTGAACAATTTACTTAAGGATGCTTTGGCTTCAAAATATACTGTTGGGAAATACTCACAACAAGAACTCCTATAAATCTGATACAAAGATCGTACATGGGCCTTCGCTTCAAGGCACTCCCTATCAAACCAAGTGGCTTTCTGCTGCCTCTTTCCATTTTTTGCCTGGTCCTGGCCTAATATCATCACATCTACAAGCTGTTTGATGACTCCTTCATAAGCCTGAATCAGGTCTGGAGTCCCATTCATAGCCTTAGACTGAGCTATAAGCTCATTCAGTCTCTGTAGGGTCAAAACACCACTGATTTTTTGGGCCACTCTATCCGACCATCTACACCTGGGTAAACTTTTGCACCCTTCCCCTGCCCTCAAACCCTGGAGGTCCTGTTCCCTAGAGGTGGAAATAAAGTTGAGAACCAAAGCCAAAGGGAAATGATCACTCTCGGGACGTCCTAAAATTGAAAAAACTGCTCACCTCGTCCTGGAGTGTCGGAGATAACAGCATGTAATCCATCACACTGCAACCTCGTGCAGAGGCATAGGTATACAGTCCTGTCCTCACCCACTGCCTTTCCCAACTGAAACCAAGCCTTGAAGACTATTGCTTAGCAATGGCCACTGAGGGTGCTCATTACTTAAAGCTACAAGGTCTGCTTTTATGGTTTTAGGTGGGCTAACCCCTCTTTTTAAGATTCCAGATTTTTTCTGCAAATGTGGGGCTTTTCTTAGGTTTGTAGAAAAATCTGTCTTGTCTGTCCATGGCTCAGATCTCTGGATTTAAGTATCCACACATGGGGCCACATTGAAAATTATATTGATGATATGAAAAAATAAACAGCAAAAAGAGAAACATCTAAACTCTCCTCTTTTTCTGTGTCATGACAAATGTGCCTTTCTTCAAGGGTTAAGCACAACACACCAATGACAGCTTTTTTCAGCCTGTGTCGGAAAATGAATCTTACATTCAAGAGGAGTCTAATTTTTTATGCAGGACCACAAACAAACAAATGAGGCTATAAATAATAACTTTTCGCCTGACTGGTCTAGATTTTCATTTGTGTGACTCAATATAACCAATTGCTGAACAATTTGATTTAAATGGTCACTGCTGATCTGGGTTTCTTGATTCATGGTTTTATTTTTGTGCTAGTGATAAAGATGCTAAGCAAAACTGAAGGGGAAAAAAGAGAGACATGGGCATTGTTTAATGATTAGAAAACTTCCTTTTGCATAGAAATCATTACAGCATGTAGTAATCTAGCAAAATGGATTAGCTATTTGGGGACAAATTCTTCCATAAGTGACCTCCCCTGTAAATTTGGATAAATTCCAAAATGACACTCTGGCTGTGTTCTAGACAGATTTCCTTCCTTTCCAATAGCAGTGCTTGATAGCAATTTTTTAAAAAGAATGATTGGCAGGAAGCAAGAATGGGCAACAGCTGCAGAAATTTGCCATAGAAATTGACCAGAAAGAAATTCATTTCCTTAAAACTGAACTTTCCCACTAGAGTAAGCTATGTTTATATGTGTGATCAGAATTCATGTGTCTGAAACATGTCTCTGTGAATAAGCCCTTCAACTTTGGTCTCATGTTTACACTAGAGTAGCCTGAGCACGAGACTTTCTTTCTGCTATCTTAAGGGACTTTGCCCAGTCTGGACCATGACACACATGTGGCAATCAAAGGAATTTTTGACAAAGTGATGAAGTTCCTAATATAGATTTGGAAGAAGCACTACAACCATGAATATGGTAAAATTAGAGACAGCTTTATTGACAGGAATAATTAACACGCTCATCCAGGGTAATATCAAGCATTCAATAGTAATAATAACAGAATGTCTACATTAAGATACAACTATTCCAAATGCTCACAAATGGACTATACAATGTGTATCACTCAAAAGAGAGAGAGGGAGAGAGGGAGAGAGGGAGAGAGGGAGAGAGGGAGAGAGGGAGAGAGGAGACAAAAAGCAGAGCAAGAGTGTAATGAAGAGCTGGCTATAGCTACCTGTTTGTGTAGGTTGCAGGTAAAAGATCTAACTCCATAACAGGAGTTCCTCTATATCTGGCCAACCACTAATACAAAACCCTGATCTAACAGAAAAATAACAGTCCAGGAACTGTTGTGGACCATACCTCAGGGTACATAGCCCAGCATGGCCTCTGCTTAGCATCTGCTGCCAGGACACTAAGTGCTGGCCCCAACATTAGTGTAAATAAAGATCTAAAGGGAAGAGAAAGAGGCAGCTTCTGTATCAACACAGGATTGTGGCTGGCAGAAATGAAAACTTTGATGTAGATTCTAGCATCAGTTGTAGCTCTTGGGCTTGGATGAAAACAAAAGATCCCTTTACCCTGGGCTTGGAGAAAGAGAAGGAAATGCAGGTGAAATCCAGGTTAAGGTTCTCAATGGTTTGTTGAAGACCATTTTTCCAATAGAAATCACCTACAATTAGCCACGGGGAGTGGAAATAGAACTAATAGATTGAGAGGGATTTCTGTTAGAAAAATGGCATGGGGAAAATATTTAAACCCTCTAAAGTTATGTATCTGATCCAAATTGTTCACTTTATTGTTATTTAACATTTAAAACTATATCTGATAATATTTCCTATGCAACATATGCTCCTTAGAATACTGATTTAAAGAGTTTTCAGTGTTCATGTTAATACCATTATATGGCTGTGATCACGCACACTGAGGCTGCGGTCACACACACCAGTTGGAGTGGAGGGGAAGCAAGGCTATCTCCTCCGGAGGAATTTGACATGCGATTGTGAGATCACACAGCCCTTTCAAGCTGCAGGCTCAGCCCGTCACTGTGTGATCAGATGCAAATGCGGGTGAGTTGGGGTGGGTTTTTTGCCATTTGATTCCCATGCACTTAAATGAGGAATCGCACCTCTGCCCTGAAGGCCCCCCATGCACATCCTGTGAAGAGAGGGAGAAATAAACAGCACCGACGACATGAGAGCATGCTTGCATGATCAGACAGGGGAAAGTCCGTCTGTGGCCCATCGGAAATCATTAGAGCTGGACTTTTCCTAGTGTCTTTTAATTCTGCTTCTGCACAGGTTGCCAATGACTGCAGGATGCTTCCTAGATGTTGCTGTCTGATCACACTCTTTAGATCCATCAAGCATTCGCACCTATGTTGGATCTAAAGGCACATGTGATTGCAGCCTAAATAATCCACTTTCATTCCACTTTCAATCCACTTTCAATGCACTTTCCAACTGGATTTTACTGCGTGACCTGGCAAAATCCAGTTGGAAAGTGCACTGAAAGTGGATTGAAAATGGGATATTTAGTGTGTGTGTGACTGCAGCCTATGTATACCTTCCTCCAAATAATGTCAATAAAAGGGAATAACAGGTTTGATCAATCTGAAATATGCATATAGTTTGAAGTATGATCTAATTTGTAAGGACATGCAGTACTGGAATCTGTTTGACAAGTAAGTCCAAGAAAGGAGCAGAGAGGAAACAAATGGAGGAGAATGCTACAGCTGAAGAAAAGCAATAGGATCTTTATGGATGATCATCTTAAACCTGTAGATTTTAGGGAGATTTCTGTGCCATGTTCAACAGCCTCCCATTATGTAAACTTGTGGTGGATTTGGCTAGCATCAATTAGCATTCAATCAGCCTAATTCTTTTTTCACCATAGGTGCAAACATGGCATATCCCATCCAGAAAAATTGTTGCCTCAGTAAATGGTAACAGATAATTGACACAAGTAATGAAATTGGTATCAGGGAGGTAGAATATGTATACATTAATCAGAAACCAGATTTTTTTTAAAAAAAATCAATAGTGCTAGAAACCTGGAGTACTCTGATTATATGAAAGTTTAGATGCCAAATGCTCGATTTCCATTTACAGAACACAGGAAGCTTCTATGTAGCTCACTACCAGCTGCTCTTAGGGCCAAACCAGATGATTTGCTGAAAGATCCATTATTGGCTCTCCCAGTGTGTTTTCCCTCTGTAAACAGCAGCTGCAGGACCACCCCAATTCAGACAGAGAGCAAGATTTTAGGACATAGGGAGTTCCTCCCTCCTCCCCAAAATAGTTGTTTTTGTTTTTAAAAAGAAATCTCAAACAGCCCCTTGGAACTACTTGTCTCTTTGGCGAAAACATGCAGGCTCCATAGGTGGAGATCCAGGCCCTGCGGGACCTTTCTCAGTTCCACAGGGCCTGCAAGACGGAGCTCTTCCGCCAGGCCTTTGAGTAGGAGCCGCCGCCACTACTATTCCACCATTGCCTTCTATGCACTGTCGTACAATCACCACGATTTTCTGGATCCCACTGGGGGGTGAGGCGCCCCTGTCACGAAGTGGATGATAGATTTCAAGAAGCTACCGCTGGGTTTAAGATCTACCCATCTTTGTTTAAATTTGTATTGTAAAATTGTTATTGGATTTTATTGTTTTATGCGATGTGTTTTGTTGTTATAATCTTGGCACATTGTGCCCTTGTCAGCCGCCCTGAGCGTTCAGGGTAGGGCGGGATATAAATCCAAGGATAAATAAATAAATAAATAAAAATAGAACAGGATAGGGCTTTTTTTCTGGTGGAATGTACCAGAATGGAGTTCTGGGAACCTCTTCGACAAAATTCTTTTTAAAATGTTCATGAGTTTTCAGTTTATAGACTGAAAACTTCATTTCCCTCTTGAGAGTTCCGGCACCTCTTTTTCAAAATAGAAAAAGAAAAAAAGCCCTGGAACAGGCAACCTGTATATTTCACCCAGCAGAGCAAATATCAGTGCCGCAGGGCTGTTTGAGATTAGTAAAATAGTATGGCAGGAAACAATCAAATTCATGCTGCAGTCCTCTGATTGAAATCAGGGCCTCCCACAACTGCCATTTATAATGTAAAATGCAATGGAGATCTGATCAAAGATTTTCCAGTCGTGCATCATGTTTGTCCGCAAATGGCAGGAGTTTTCAAGGACATCAGGCAAGATTCTTTTCCAGCACTACTAGTTAATGTCCTTCATTATAGAAACCAGGTTTTGAACCTGGTACTTTTTTTTTTTTTGCATGGAAATATATGTGATTTACCAAAGAGCTATGACCCATCCTGCATAAAAAGCAACACCCTGCCAAGTTTGTTTTAGATTTGAAAGGCAGTGATTTAAACCACCATGTTACAGGTCTTAGCCATTGATAAGAAGTTGATAGCATGCTTCATGGATGCATTCCAGAGAAATAAAATCTTCCAGCTTGACTTTCCCTTCATATCAATAACATGACATTTCTAATATTATCAAAGTATTTTTCAATCTCAGTCTTCTTGCTGACAGCACATAATGTTCATAAAAGAGAAAAAAGGTGACAGAGATCTATCATTAACAAAACAAATCAAGGCTGTGATCAGACATGCAGTTTGATCCGTTGCTGTTCCTTTATGGATTTAAAGTGCACAATCAAACAACAACATCTGTCTGTTGTGCCCCAGTCATCTGAGTCCCATTCCCCATGCCCTTTGTTCCATGGTTCTTTGATACCTGAGAAACTCCAGTCCTGTTGGTCTGAGATGGTTCCAAAATGCATTTCCTGTTGTCTGATCGCTCTGTTGAGCACCCAAGCTATCAGGCAGGTCTGATTGGTCTCTTGTTTTCCAGCCACCATTTTTTTTACTAGTTAGCAATGTGCACATAACTGCATGTACACACCTCCCCCACTGACAGGGGCTGCTCAAAACTTTATTTTCTTTTTAAAAACTCACAAAGAAAGATGCCTCTGTTCTTGAGCTGTTTTTCTGTCCTTTGGGGAAGGGGTAAATTGAAAAGATTAGAGGGAGGATGGCAGTGAACTCCATATCCCAGCAGTCTCATCAGTGCTTGTGTGCTTGCTCCAAGGACAAACTTTTAAAAAATAAAATGGCTGACAGCCCCAAGAACTATATATCCCAGCAAGCTCAAGAATGCTTGTGGTCATGCTCAAAGGACACACTTTTTAAAAAATGGCTGACAGGCTGCTGTCTGATCACTCAAGGACGGGTAAAAGCACTTTGAAAAGTGCTAAAAGGGGTGAGTCTGATCAGGATTCTCTGTCACAAAATAACCTGGCTCAGTTAGAGGTGGGGCAACAGCGGATTGAACTGCCTGCCTGACCACAGCCCATGTTGGGTTCTTTTGCTACAAATTGTGCTAAAAAGAAAGGATTCATCATATGTGCAACTTGAAAAGTTTGTGGAAATCAATGTTTGAAAAATCCTGCAAAATAAAACATAAGTCAGTTTTGCTTTATTAGATCAACATGGACTGAGATCTTTTATAGTAAATCAAAGCTCTGATCTCATAGCATGATGAACATTGGATAACACAATTTGGGCATTATTTCATCACCTGCAAGCATGTTAACTACGGTACATTTCTAAATTTCAAAGATGACTTCTCAAAGTGTTCCAAAAGCCCACTGTCTTTGCCTGGGCATAAAAACTAGGCAAATTCAAATACAAGTAACTGCATAGACATTTAACTGCTTTTTGGAAACATACATCTGCCTCACATAGAACCCTGGGAGCAATAAGAATGAATCTAGGTGAAAGCGCATTTAAAATGTGAATGCAAGCATGACTTCATTTTAAAAATTTATTCCTCAATCTAATATTTTTGTTGTACTGAATATGATTACGATTCTGAATTTCTACAGCTTTTTAGCTGCAGTCCCATTGAACACAGCTGGGTGCTCCAAAGTAATTTTGAAATGTATAAGATTTTCAATCGGATCCTGTCCCCTCCTGTGCCGCAACACTTTCTGCCATGTCACAACAAAAGAAGGCAAGGGAAAACTGGACAGCTTTCTCAAAGCAATAAAATATCTCTGTGCATCACAGATCCCAGACTGCACATATGCTATGGAGTGATATGCCCCCTTTTTTAACCCCTTAGATGGGATGCAGCTGCTGCCACTTTGGTTGCCAACCTCCAGATGGGACCTAGAGTTCTCCTGGAATTACAACTGATCTCCATAGTACAGAGATCGGTTTCCCTGATGAAAATGGCCGCTTCCAAGGGTGGACTCTATGGCATCACATCCCTGCTGTGTCCCCTCCCCTCCCCTCCCCAAGCTCTACTCTCCCCACACTCCCAGGAATTTCCCAATCTGGAGCTGGCAACCCTAGTTTAGAGTCAGTTCATGTTGCCTAAGCAAGAGGACAGGGACTGATCTAAACCTATGATCTGGATATTATCCCCAAAGCACCTGTAGGATGCTAGATAGGTGGGAAGAATGGGGACTTGACCTCTCCTTGTGCAAACCAGCGGGGCAAACTGCCATGGCAGAGTTGTATGGTTGCCAGCCTCCATGTTGTGTTTGGAGATCCCCCAGAATTACAATTGATCTCCAGACTACAGTTCCCTTGAAGAAAATGGCTGCTTTGGAGGGTAGACTCTAGGGCATTATGATAAAGGTAACTTCACTCCCCAAAACGCACCCTCCCCAGACTCCTCCCTCAAACTTCCAGGAATTTCCCAACTCAGAGTTGGCAACCCTAGAGTTGTCACGCATTTGCTCGGAAGGAATGGCCATCCTATTAGAAGCACCTAAGGCAACCAGCCTGTTGCACTAAGGCCAATTTTTAGTACTAGCCCAGGAACATATACTGTGTCATTGTGTTTCTTCTATTATCCTTGTGCCAGCCAGAACCCACAGTGACTTTGTTAGCACAGTGGCTAATTAGACTGAGCCATTAATCTGCACAGTGCTCTTCCATTTTTTTTTTTAAAAAACCCCCGTTACATTTATTAAGAATAGGTGAAATAAAAATATACGTGAAAATTAGGGAGAATTAGATCTCTTTCTCTTGTGAAATATGAACCTCCAGTTCAATTTGAAAAGCTATTATATGGACACAATCTTACAAGCTGTTTAGTGCCCTAAAAGCTGGCCATCTACAATGAGAGCTGTGGGAATGCAATACCTTGCAGAAATAGGCTATTCAGTTTTACATGAATCACAGCTGTGATTCCTGCATTTTTGTTCTGTGTATCTCTGAGAACAGTCAAACAGGGTGAACGACTCACCAGAAATAATCCCTTCAATTAATTTTGCCCATTTTTCTGTTTCCTTACTATCTGCATGCAGCCTTTAGAGGCTTAGGAAGTGGTTTGTTACATTTGTTCAAAGAGCACATTCTGCAAATACTCCTGACAGTTTGGTCAACTGTTTGCCCTTTGTATTATTTCTAGGTCATTTGTGTCATGTATGCTTTCTTCCTGCTTATTTGGATGATAGATTTATGTAAAGATGGTGGAAAAGCTTAAGGCTAATTTACATGTTATGGCTTCCACATGGAACCTCTTAGAACTCACCATATGGTGGCTGTGATTGCATGGTGAGCCATTTATGTAATTCCCCCAAAGCCTATGAGTAAACGTTCTCTCTTCCCTTCCCCCTCCCCCTCCCTTCTGAGACATAGTGCAAACCGGTGTGTGAGAAGATTCAGATTTAATTCTTGTGCTGTTTTCAAAACTTAATACTGGTTCTTTAATATTGAGATTAAAGCTATCCATGTTAGGAAAGCAATCAAATAGTAATTCCATTGATTTCTATGGTAAAAACGTTTCTGAGTGTAACTTTTTCTGTGTCCACACAATTGCAATGGATGTCTATTAGACTATCTTCCTCAAACAATGGATCCTTCCTCTTAAATACCAGGAAGACTGGAGAAAGGGTCCACTCCTCATTCTATGGGCAGTTATATTCTCAGTTGCAGAACAGGCACAGGATGGCATAAACTGGTGGTACATGTGTGACCCTTTTCAACCCTTTCTGGGATCCTCACGCAGTGGGTAAAAGTATGGTTTGTTTGTTTCCCCCCCCCCAATTAGTTGAGTGTGAGGGGTAATGGGAGCTAAACCCTGCTCCCAACCCCCTTAGCAAACTGTGGGCTGTTTCTGTCAGCATTCCCCCCCCCCAACCAGTTGGCTTTTGGGAGAACCCCCTCGACCATTCGCTATATTTTTATTTTTAAAAATAACTACCCTGCTTTGCAAATAAAATATGGAAATCTTGCATACCAGAAAATAAAACAGATAATTTAATCAAAGGATCCATGCTTATATAGAATCAGAAAACTTCCTGTACCACTGAGGCATGGTGGAAACTGGAAATCTTGTGCACAGAAACATGACCCTTCTTGGGATGATATTTAGGATGATCCTACTTGGTGGGATGATATTTAGGATGATCCTACTTGGTGGGATGATAGTTTAATCATACTGGTTGGATGATATCACTGTCAGGAACTTATTGGATGAGTCACTCTGATCCCCCTGTTACCCCTTCTGACTTAGAAAAATGAAGCATACTTAATAGGCATTTTGCTTTCTTCTTAAATTATAAAAAAATGAGAAGAGAAAAACCCTAAATTTCCTAATGTATTCTTCATAGCACAGGTAACTGTTCTTTAAAGACCAAGTACCATATAATGTAAACATTCCATTGGCTGCTTGAACTATTAAAACCATCTGATGAAGGAGATAATGATCTGTCAGCTCATTAATTATTTCAGTTAAAGGGGCTACTGAACTGAAAATCAAATCAAATCTGTGCATCTGCTCATTTTCACATGGCAAGGGAGTTTGCTTTTTCATTTGTAATACCCCCCCCCCCATACCTATAGTTTAAATATTCATCAGTCTCTGCTTCCCCACCCCCCAATATTTACTTTGGGATAGAATGTGTGGGAGGGAACCAAGTCATGTCAGTGTAAATTGTGTATTCCTTTGCCTAGTAGCATTTCCGTTGAAAGGTGGAAAGGCTGTTTCCTTCTGTTCTGTGCCTTTAAAGGGATACAGATCTCCTTAAAATGGAGTAGGAAAGAAAGACAGCATGCTGATCAAGGAAAGGGTTAAAACTGAAAAGCTGGAAGAGGAAGTGGAAACAGGCCATAACTGGCAGGATAAGACAAGTGAACAGAACAATACAACCAGTGGGGAAAGATAATAGAGCAGAAAGGCTAAACAAGCACCCACCCCAGAGAGATCCAAGAGGAATGTATGTGGGGCACTAAATACAATGAATGGGAGAAGTTGCAGTTACTCTGTTTCTTACTGGAATTCATGGATGATTCATACATGTGTTTCAGCTCTTTTTTTTTACCATAATGAAACAAAGCTGAGTTGACATCATTATGTTGTGAGTTTGTTTGATGATATCTCCAGATGGCAACTCATCACATCGTACTTCAAATAATGTTTGAGAACTTTTTTTTAAAAAATGGTGAATTACAATTTAGAGAAGTGTTGCAACAATCCTATGATGTCAATTTGGGTTTGCTTTACATAGGCTCCGGTCACACGGGCCAGAAAAGCATATGGAGCAGAGGTCCATCAGTGGCTATTAGCCACAAGGTATAGCTAGGGGCTCTGGGGCAAGTGATGCTCTGTCTTCTTGGTGCTTGGGGGGGGGTCAACAGTGGGAGGGCTTCTAATGTCCTGGCCCCACTGCTGGACCTCCTGATGGCACTGGTATTTCTGGCCACTGTGTGACACAGAGTGTTGGACTGGATGGGCCTTTGGCCTGATCCAACATTGGCGTCTCTTATGTTCTTAAAATGCGGGGGGGGAGCAATGCTGTTTGCCCCGGAGCAAAATAACGCGCGGCTGCACAATCAGACATCCCGTCGAGGTCCTGTCGAGGTACTGTGGTTAGGGGGGAGGTGCCGATCACACGGGTTTAACCTCTTCCAGGGCTGCAGAGGAATGCAAACTGTGTCCTCCGTCCGGTTCCCTCCAGGAGGAGCTTCAGCCGGGCCGCCCTCCCGCCACACACCCCTGCACCTCCCCCTCTGCTGCCCGGTGCAGAGAGTTCCTTTCGAGCAGGCCGAGCCAGGAGTGGGGGGGTATGGAAAAGAGGAGGGGGCTCTGCGTGCGCGCATGCATGTCCGGGGAGGGCAAACAGGGAAGGCTCCGGATAAGCAACAGCCAAGAGAAGCAGTGCAGCAGCTGGAAAGGCCCCCCCCCAGGTCTCCTTAGAAGTAAGCCATGCACCATGGGAGGGAGGAAGGGAGGGAGGGAGGGAGCGTCATCGTGCCAAGCCGTGGCCATCCTAGTGTAGCCACCAATGTGCCCTCTAAACTGCAGAGTCTTGTGAGCAAAAATCCGGTGAGCTCCTGGCATTAAAGTGGTGAGCGAGCCATTTGGCCACTGCATCAATCAGTTTGCTCTGGAGCCACATCCCTTCCTGAGTGGAGACAAAAAACGTATGAACTGGAAACGCGATCAGACGCCCGCCCTTGCCCCGCGGTTTCCGGAAACTAGTACCTCCGAAGGAACTAGTTTTTTAAGCCACATCTTCGGCGGGAAGCCTCGGGTTCGCCGCGGGAGCTCTACGCTTCCCAGATGTTGCGGTGTGATCGCGCCCGGAAAATCCACCTATCTTCCATCTCTGTAGCATGGCTAATACTCCGTGTGACCGCAGCCATAAAAATGAAATTAAAAGGGTGGTGTGAGTCAGCAGCGTTAGTGTGAGCTAGCTCACGGTTTTTTAGCCTCCAGCTCATACATTTTTGTCTTAGCTCAGGAAGGATGGCTCCAGAGCAAATGAATTTATGCAGTAGCCAAATTGCTCGCTCACTTTAGTGCCAGTAGCTCACAAAGTGGAAGTTTTGCTCACAAGACTCCGCAGCTTAGAGGGGACATTTTTACTCATTTCCTTGAAGAATGTCTACACTATTCATTCAATCTCCAGCAATGAAGCATGATCAAAAATACCAAATAGTTCCAACATGTGCATGCTACACTATTAGAGAATATTAACAGATTCAGTTGTACTTTCTGTTTCAATTTTCACGTAGTTTTAAACAGGTCTTAGAGAAGGTCATCAAGTTGGGCATGTTTTATCAACTCCCTCACCCCATTTCTGTCTTTTGTCACATCTTTATGAAATACTCTTCCTGCTTTAGCACAGTATTTCCTTTCCAGTGGTTGGCATACACAGTTTTTACTGCACTGTGCTTTCAAGGTGCTTTGTACAGCTAACCATTCAGTCCTATGCAGAGTTACTCCAGGCTAAGCCAGTTGAGGCCATGACCTGGATGGCCCAGGCTAACCCAGTCTCATCAGACCTTGGAAGCTAAGCCAGGTCAGCCTTGTTTCGTATTTGGATGGGAGGCCACCAAGAAGTCCAGGGTTGCAACACAGAGGCAGGCAATGGCAAACCACCTCTGAATGTCTCTTACCTCAAAAACCCTGTGAGAGGTCAGCTGTACTTTAATGGCACTTTCCACCACCACCAAGCAGAGTTGAAATCGGTGGACTTAGACTGAAGTAAGTCTGCACAGGAGAAGATCTACTCACAGAGCAAAGTGAACAAAGTTACCCTGTGCTGGAAAGCAGTCTCACTCCTTGTCAGAATCTGGTGTCTGACCCCAAACATGGTGGATTATTGTTCCTCAGAGTTGCCTTTAGTTTGTTTACAACTCATTTTACAGTTTTGAAGATCAAAGTAAAAGGGAAAAGGTGTGTTAATAATAAGGCAACACAGCCAATCATTTATCTTCTTTCAACCCCCGCTCGTCCAAACAACTACTCCAAAACAACAGCAAAGAGTGCTGCCTCTAAAATCAAGACGTGAATCATGGTTTCCCAAGACATATCCAGGCTAGTCACATTGCAGGAGACACTGAATGGATTCCCACTGTACTTTCATGACAAGTAAAGAATCATACTGTCAGGTTACCCCCACCCAAATTGACAAAAATTTGCTGAATTACAATGTTTCAAGCCTCCCACAGTGACAGGAGGCAGTCAGGCCTGACAACCCTTTCCTTCTTGTCTGTTATCTTGAAATCAATTGCACAGGCTGATGCACAGAGTAATGGCTGTGGATTGTTTGGCGGGGCCTGGCCCATTTTGGTCAGTGAAGAAGTCAACAACATGAGCTTACTATTGATCGGAGAGAAATGCAGAGGTGACCTGCAGACCCCCACCTGGCCTGTTAGCTGTGCAGGAAATCTCAGTCTGTGGGGGCATTAAAAGAGAAATGGAAACATTTATGGCAAAGAAATGTCTATTTTTGGATTTAATTAAAAGCCTGTGCCTTAGAGAAGCTTAAATAATTTGATGAAAGCTAATGGGTGGGAGGTCAAACATTGGATACGTTAGAGACTACATTTTATATTAATACTTTGCTAATAGCACCAAATCATAGTGGTATTTTGCTATATTTGGAAATTTTAAAAAATGTTCACGAGTAAGATTGTGCATATAGAATCCTTTGAAAGATGTTTACCATTGCTGGTTAGAGATTTAAGGCATTAATTCATGTTTTCATCAAACAGAGAGAGATCCTATGCACATTTACCGGGCGGTAACTTTTAGTGAAATCAGTCCAACTGACCTCTTTTAATGAAGAAGCATAGGCTCAGACTGCATATCTGTCATCCTTTGCACCCTGAATTGGCAATGTCACACTGGCATTTGTAGGACTTACATAAACATTTATAAGATGGCAAGACAAGGTTGAAGAAAACATTTCTCCCTGAAGCCTCAGTGTTAAACACGTTTGCATAATGCAAATATATCTCTAACACTGAGGCTTCTGGAAGAAATGCTTTCTGCCTCCTTAACCAAAACCAAAAATGTCAACAACAATGAGAAAAAAAGAACTGCAAAGTGTGTGTGTGGGGGGGAGAGAACAGGCTTTGGGGGGTGAGCAGCTTCCTGGGTTCACAGATGTTCCTGCTTTGCACAGCATTTTTTCCCTCCTAAAGTCCCAGAATGCCCCATATTTGCATATTTCCCCATAGACTCTAAAAATAGACTTTTGGTCTCGTAGAGCTAGGCTTTGTGTCCAGATCTGGGGCTAAAAATATTTTTCAATTTAATGTACTCTTTTGCAAACTGACAATTGCTGCTGTCAAAGATGATCACACAAATATCCCGGACTTTGGCTAAATGCTGTTTTCAAACCAGACTTGAAAGATGTTCATAATGAACTAGTTTGTCATAAATTCAAAAAAGAATCTGGTGCATGAGTATTCAACACATATTAGGATATTGCTACTACGTGGATGCACAAAGGTAAAGGTGTAAACTGATCACTCTGTTCCACCATTGCTTCATTCCGAACATATTTTAAACCACAGTAAAACATGACATAACCTTTAGCAAAATAGCTCATGTGAAATGTTCTTTGGTGATGTGAGGAGGGCAGCATTGCCTTCCTTGCACCTACTACTCACCCAACTTCTTGTCTGTACACTATTCTATATGTACAAGATCCTCTTCTCCCTACACAGAAGTACTTTTCTGATCCAAGCAGCTTGCAAACTGCATCACTGTACCCTCTCAGCACTGCTCCATGAATATGAATATTTATGTTTCTTGCATCAGTTCCTTTTTACTGAAGTAAAGCTAAACTGTGTTTGTGCCTGGACTTTCTCACTGTGTATTTGCTTATGCAATTTCATCCCCAAAGAGATGTAAATATCCTTATTTGTTACACAATCATACATAACTTAAGCAATAAGAGAATAGGAGGGTTATTCTGTCCTTCTTCTAGTAGAATAAAGCATATGGGATCTTTTGATTTACCTGCTGAGAACCTAGGGTTTATAATGCAAACTGGGAATGAACCTGTAACTAGTAGAAATTACAAAGGAGACTTTCACAAAGCGAATAAGGTTCTGGCTCAAAACCCTCCACTTTATACAATAATTTCTTACCCTCCCAACCCATGTCACCATTAATACTTAGAATTATAATCCATGTGCCCTTTTAGTTATACACACTTCTACTCCTTTTAAGGATTGGAAAGATACTGTAATTAACATAATCAGGATGATAAACTAGGGTTTTATGAAACATTCCAGTTTAACTTAGCCAAGTTTGTACACTGTGCAGTACTTTAAACCAGTTAGCATTCACTGCTATTACTACAATATATCCTGCACATTCTAAAACATTGTCATTACCTGTCAAATCTGGCATGAAATAGCTTGCAAAGTTTCCATGTTGATGTTAAGGAATTAGAAGCACTGGGTGTGTTATTTATTCACAGCTTATCTGTAACAAAATACACTGTTTCCAGCTGCACTGGAAGGAATGGTGAATATACTTTTCAGGATGGGCAACCGAGAGACTCAGTTGTCATCTGCATTGAATTTGTCTCTAGCCTGAGGGGACTTTCTCAATGAAGGCTCCTATATGGCATGCTAGATTATTTCAATTAGGGCTCTTCTAAAGTTCAAATGACAAGACCATATGTTAGCATGAGGGTATGCTCCTCTAGATTTGTTTCAAGGACAAGAATCACCAAACCATAGAAAGAAAGTGACTGAAAACTCACACGAGCATTGGCTTTTAACAATGGAATTTATGCTAGTTTCTGACTCTAAGAGGTAGAATTGATAACAGATTTTATCAGAACTGAAATTTCATTGCAGATGTGGAGGTTCCTGGTCAGGTACTTTCAACAAGTAACATGATTGCAGGAGAAAGTGTATCTTGAGTGAACTCCCTTGCTTTCATTCAAGGAAAGTTCTAGATCCTATGGTCTCAATGTTTACTGTTAAAAGATGTGTTATTGCTGTTAAAATTTGCCTGGAGCATGTTGCCAAGCAGCTTTATGCCTGCATAGTACATGCTAGTGCTTCTGTACCAAGTTATGCCTCTGTAATCAGGAGCAAACAAATTGCATCCTGCAGCCCCTTCTGCACATGCACAGATGAAATTCATAAAGTGAATAATCTCAGTTACCAGAGAAGAGACAGACATGTCCCTCCCCCTGGGCCATGGTCAGGTTATGAAACTGACTTACTTGTCAAGCACATAAAAAAATGACCATAATGTTATTGAGTTTAACATTTGTATAAATAGGGAGTTGCCAAAAAGACTGACACAACCACTTTTAACTTTAAAAGGGGTAACTTCTCTGATATGAGGGAACATGTGAGGAGGAAACTGAAAGAAAAAGTAGAAAGGGTCAAAACTATTGGGGAAGCTTGGAGACTATTTAAAACTACAATCCTACAAGCTCAGAAAAATATATATACTGCAGGTTAGGAAAGGCGCTAATAGGTATAGAAAAAAGCCTGCATGGTTAACAACCAAAGTAATGGAAGCTGTAAAAGGTAAGAAGGATTCCTTTAAGTGGTGGAAAGCTAGTCTCAGTGAGGTTGATAAAAAAGAACACAGGCTGTGGCATATAAAATGCAAGTCTGTGATCAGGCAGGAAAAAAGGGAATATGAGGAGCATATTGCAAAAAACATAAAGACCAACAATAAAAATTTCTTCAAATACATTAGAAGAAGGAAACCAACAAGGGAGGCAGTGGGGCCCTTGGATGACCAAAGGGTAAAAGGAATACTCAAGGATGATAGGGAAATGGCTGAGAAGCTGAATGCATTTTTTGCCTCTGTCTTCACTGTGAAAGATGAGAAGTGCTTGCCCACTCCAGAATCACTGATTCCAGGGGAGATCCGGGAAATTACAGGCCAGTCAGTCTGACGTCAATACTGGGAAAGTTGGTGGAAACTGTTATTAAGGAAAGAATTAGTAGGCACATTGATGAACAAAAACTACTGAGTCAGACTCAGTATGGGTTCTGTAAGGGAAGATCTTGTCTCACTAACATGTTAGTGTTTTTTGAGGGAG